>NW_012104721.1:1497457-1623257 GCF_000951045.1 Mandrillus leucophaeus | reverse complement strand
AAATGTGGCACATATACACCATAGAATACTATGCAGCCATAAAAAAGGATGAGTTCATGTCCTTTGTAGGGACATGGATGAAGCTGGAAACCATCATTCTGAGCAAACTGTTGCAAGGACAGAAAACCAAACACTGCATGTTCTCACTCATAGGTGGGAACTGAACAATGAGAACACTTGGACACAGGGTGGGGAATATCACATACCAGGGCCTGTCATGGGGTGGGGGAAGGGGAGAGGGATAGCATTGGGAGAAATACCTAATGTTAATGATGAGTTAATGGGTGCAGCACACCAACATGGCACATGTATACATATGTAACAAACCTGCACGTTTTGCACATGTACCCTAGAACTTAAAATATAATTTTAAAAAATAATAATAATATAAAAAAAGAAACTACCTGGTCCTGGGGGTTTCTTTTTAGGAAATTTAAAAATTACAAATTCAATTGCCTTAGTAATTACAGGGATATTAAAATTACCTGTTTCATATTGGGTGAATTGTGGTAGTTCACGTTTTTTGAGGAATTGGTCCATTTCCACTAGGTTGTTAAATTTATATGTGCAGAGTTGTTCACAGTATTCCTTATTGTATTGATGTCTGTGGGGTCTGTAGTGTTATTCTCTGTTTCATTCTCAATTTTGTTCATGTGTGTCTTCTCTTTCCTTGTTCTCTCTTTTTGGTTAGTTTTGCTAGAATTTTTTGATGTTACTAATCTTTTCAAAGAACTCTCTCTGTGTTTCACTGGTTTTCTCTGTCATTTTTTGGTTTTTAACTTTATTGATTTCTATTCTTAACTTTATTATTTCCTTTCTTCTGTTTGGTTTGGGTTTGTTTTGCTCTTCCTTTTCTTGGTTTTCAAACTAGGAGGTTAGATTGTTGATTTCAGAATTCTTTATTTGCTAGTTATGCATAACACTATAAATTTCCCTCCCAGCAATGCTTAAGCTGGTTCCACAAATCTTGATAGGTTGTATTTTAATTGTCATTAAATTTAATGTAGTTTTAAAATTTACATTTAGACTTTCTCTTTGGCCATAGATTATTTAGATATGCATCATTTAGTTTCTAAGTGATTGAATATTTTCCTAATATCTTTCTGTTATTGACTTCTGGTTTGATTCCACCGTGGCCAGAAAAAATACTCTCCATGATTTCAATTACTCTAATTCTGCTAATGTTTGTTTTATGATCCAGGATATGGTCTAACTTAGCATATGTTCTGTGGGTGCTTGAAAACAGTGTGTATTCTGCTGCTGTTATGGGGAGCATTCTGTAAACGTTGATTAGATTTTGTTGACTCATGGTGTTGTTAAGTTCTTCTGTATTCCTGCTGATATCCTGCCTAGTTGCTGTATCAATTATTGGCAGATGAGTGTTGAAGTCTCCAATTGTAATTGTGGTCGATCCTATCAGTTTTTGCCTCACATATTTACAGGTCTATTGTTTAGTGCACACATATTTAGGATTGCTATGTCTTCCTGATTGACCCTTTTATCATTATGTTATAATATCCTTCTCTATGTCTAGTAATTTACTTTGCTCTGAAGCTGACTTTATCTGATATTAATATAGCCACTCCCACTTTCTTTTGATTAACGTTTGCATGTGATTTTTTTCTATCCTTTTACTTTTAGCTTGCTTATATTATTATATTTGAAGTGAGTCTCTTGTAGCTAGTATGTAGTCAGTCATGTTTTTCAATTCACTCTGCCAATCTTTGTCTTTGAATTGGTGTATTTGGGTCATTGATATTTAATATAATAATTGATATATTAAGGTTTAAGTCTGCCATTTTATATTGTTTTCTGTTTGTTCTTTCTAACCATATCAGACAGTGCTACAATTTTTGCTTCAGTTGTCAAACATAATTTAGAAAACTCAAGAAGAGAAGGAAAGTGTATTGCATTTACCCATATTTTTGCTTACCATATTCTTTCTTCCTTCCTGATGTCCCAGGAATTCTTTTAAAAAAAACTGTCTCCTTTCTCTTTGGAGAACTATAGGCATTCTCTTAGGATAGGTCTTCTGGCAAAAAATTCTCTTAATTTTCCTTCATCTGAGAATGTCTTGATTTCTCCTTCATTTTTGAAAAATACTTTTGCTGGATATAGGACTCTGGGTTGATAGTTCTATTCTTTCAGCATTTCAGAAAGGTGCCACTTCCTCCTGACTGTAATGATTTCTGAAGAGAAATCTGCTGTCATTCAAAATTTTTACCCCCTATTGGTGAGATGTTATTTCTTTCTCACTGCTTTCAAGATTTTTGTTTTGTTTTTAGTTTTTAGAAATTTATTTTTTGGGTCGATGTGGATTTTCTTGGGTTTATCCTCTTTGGAATTTGCTCAGGTTCCTGAATCTGTAGGGTTGGTTTGTGTGTTTTTGCCAAATTTGGGATGTTTTCTGCCATTATCTCTTCAGGTACTTTTTTAGCCCCACCCTCTTTTTCTCACCTCCTTCCAGTAGTCCAATGACACAAGTGTTAAATCTTTTGTTGTAGTCCCACAGGTCTGCAAGGCTCTGTTCATTTTGTTTTCCAGCCTACTTTCTCTTTGTTATTTTGATTAGGTAGGTAATTTCTATTGTTCTATATTTCAGTTCAATGATTCCTTCCTCTGTCCCTTCTGGTCTGCTACTGATTCCTGGCAGGCCCCTGGCTGAAGTCAGAACATAAAATTTTAAAAACTTGATCAATGTGCTTAATAGCAGACTGCTTTTGAACCTGAACTTGGACTTCCAACCTACAGAATTGTGAGAAAATAAATTACTATTGTTTAAGCCACCCAGTCTGTGGTACTTTGTTATGGCAGTCTAAGCTTGAATACACTGAGCTTGTTGAGTTTGAGAGTGTGGTGTTAAAGAAAAGTATCTACAATTATCTGAAAAGACTATTAAAATACTCCTCCTTTTTCCAAAAATATATCTATGTAAGTCTGGATTTTCTTCATATACATCAATTAAAACATCAATCATATCATAATAGGTTGAATGCAGATGTGGATAAGAATCCAACTATCTTCAAGTAAGTCATTAAAGAGATTCGTAAAAATATGAAACAACTTTAATCTTCTGACTAATTGTTTTTGTTTTGGAAAATAGAGTTATTTTTTCATAAACCATGTTACTTATGTTACCATAATAGATTTACTATTGCTATTTTTAAATGAATTAAGAAATATTATTAAAATCAGTTTTAATTTCTAGTACTGTAAATTTGGAGAGACATAACCTACACACAATCAACACTCTTTGAGGGTTCTTCATAATTTTTTTTTTTTTTTTTTTGAGACAGAGTCTCACTCCGTCACCCAGGCTGGAGTGCAATGGCACGATCTCAGCTCACTGCAACCTCCACTTCCCGGGTTCGAGAAATTCTCCTGCCTCAGCCTCCTGGGCACCTGGGACTACAGGCACATGCCATCATGCCCAGCTAATTTTTGCATTTTTAGTAGAGACGGGGTTTCACCACGTTGACCAGGCTAGTCTCCAACTTCTGACCTCAGGTGATCTGCTTGCCTCGGCCTCCCGAAGTGCTGGGATTATAGGTGTAAGCCACCGCATCTGACCCTGTTCTTCATACTTTTTAAGAACATAATGAATCTTCAGACAAAAAGTTTGAGAATGGCTGATTTAGGTCAGCATTTCTCAAACCTCAGTCAATCAAATATGACTGCCATCATGGTCACTATCTCTCCTATCATTGAGCTCATGAGTGTTCCCTAATCTGCTTGATTTAAGGTTAAACAATTTTCTTAAAGGGAAAATTGTATCATTACCATCAGTGCAAAACCAGGGCCACTCACCACAAATAGGAGATGAGTACAACAAAGAATTGCAAAGGAAACAACAGCATATCCTTATGTCTGATAGATCCTATTGCCTGCCTAGGGGCTTGGTCCCAAAGTCTGGTCTCTCATCAAACAGAGTTTAGCAAATATTTGTGGGGGAAGTCATTAAAAATAGACTACTTCCAGCAGAACCTTTTGCCTTGATGGACCTGGAAGATGGAAAGAGAACAGGAAATGGACTAGTTTTCCCATCAGGTGATGAGCTCTTATTTAATAACATCTAGTATTCTCTTAGGTACCTTGAAAGTAGACACTCCACACTTCAGGAGGCTCAGATTTTAATGGCACCAAGATGAACAGGTGTGTGGATCAGGCTCCCTTCACAAACGATGCTTCTGCCTCTTTGAAGGGGTGCACAGAAGAGGGCTCCACCTGTGCTCAAGAGCTCCAGATCACTGACCTTGGCAGCTAAGCCTAAGCTAAGTGCTCTGCAGCTCAGCCAAGCTCACAGATGATGCTCCTGACAGTCTTCCTCCAAAATAAAATCAACTCATGTCCTGCAGACACCTCACTTCAAGCTGTATGTGCTCAACTCTTGTTTCTACCCACCTCTTCCAGAATTTGTTTTTCCTCCTGTGTTCCTTTACTAGGAAAATGGCACCATGGCTGAGAATGTCCCCAGCAACATTGTTTGAAAGAACCAAACCCTGGAAACAACCATATGCCCACCAACCAGAGAATGAATCAATAAACTGTAGTATCGTCATGCCACGGAATATTGCACAGCTACGAAAATGCATAAACTACATCTGCTGGAACCACAGGGATGAGTCTGAGAAACGTTTCCCAGTAGAAGAAAGTGTGAAAGAAGCAAGTCTCAGAAGATTACATACTGTATGATGCCATTTTAAAGGACTAACACAAAAATGAAACTAAATAATATGTGTTGTAAGCATATATACACATGAAAGAAAACCATTTTTAGGCCGGGTGCGGTGGCTCATGCCTGTAATCCCAGCACTTTGGGAGGCCAAGGCAGGTGGATCACCTGAGGTCAGGAGTTCAAGACTAGCCTGGCCAACATGGTGAAACTCTATCTCTACAAAAATACAAAAATTAGCCAGGCATGATGGTGGGTGCCTGTAATCCCAGTTACTTGGGGGGCTCTAGTGAGAGAATCACTTGAACCCGGGAGATGGAGGTTACAGTGAGCCGAGATCGTGCCATTGCACTCCAGCCTGGCTGACAGAGCAAGAATCTGCCTCAAAAATAAATAAATAAATAAAAAATAAAAACAAAACAAAACAAAATAAAAAACCCCAAACATTTTGAAAAAAACAAAGAAGTGGTCTGTTTCCTCTGGGATTGGACAGAAATTTGCAAAATTGGAATATGCAATAATTGGGAATGCAGACATAATTTGATCATAAAGATGTTCATCATGGTGTTTTCTTATTGTTAGTAGTGGTTTTTTAAAATCATGGCAACAATTTGGACACAATCTAAATGTCCAGTCCTAGGGGATTAGTTAAGTAAATTACTGAGGAGTCATAGGATAGAATATTAGGCATCTATCAAAAAGCATGTTTTCAAATAATTTTTATGACCCAGGAAAATATCTCAATAACCTCAAATAAAAAAACGCAGAGTAGAGAACTGAAATGATATAGGGTCATTTACATGATTCCAACAAGAAACTTACTATGGTTATGGTATGGAAAAAAGATATAAGGAGAAAGATATAGTATTCCCCAAATGTCAATGTTGGTGGGGTTAAGATGTTTGATTCTTAAACAAAATGTCTTCATTTTCCCCATTTTCTATAGTAAATGTGCACGGAAGAAAACATGTTAGTACACACACAGGGACATGCGTGCCGGAGGCCAGTTGTGCATGCAGCAGGCTCTCTGTGAGCCAGCCTCTCTTCCACACCCATCTCTTAGCCTCCCCAACTGCCCCCTGGAGCTGGGATTCTGCCCAATAAGACTCCATCTGCCTGACTCCAGCAGGAGGCAAGACAGGGAGGTAGCAGGCTGAGAACCCTCTCCCCATATCCACTTCCTTCCCACCTTCAGCCTCCCCTACAAATGATGCCTGTGTGTCCCCCTCACCCACTTTAGCCGGACGCCTCCTTCCCTTGGGCCCACCCCACCTAGCCCCTCTGTCCAGTGTTATCTACTCAGAACAAAGGGGCCCATTCCCAGGGCTTTGCCTGGTCCCACCCCAGCTGCCAGCCTCTCCACCCCATGGGGGCCACTCAGCCCCTAAATGGGGTGTGAAGGGGCTGCACATTGGACAGCTCCATTCCAGACCCTGACTTGGGCCTGCCAGGAACTCCTTCCTTCTGAGGTCCCTACCTTCCTATGGCCTCCTCTTCTCAGAGCTGTAAATTAGCCCCCAGTGTCCCACCACCATGTATTCATCTTCCTCTGAGAGGCCACCAACCTATCAAATTGACGAAGTACAACCTATTGATCTTGCTGCTTTACAATGGGGAGACTGAGGCTCTTAGAGGAAGACCTCGTATCTGAGAGCACACAGCTAATGGTGACAAAGCCAGGATTTGAGCCCAGGTGGTGGGTCTTCCAAAGCCAATAGATTAATGCTGTCCCATCCTCCAGACCCTCCGCTGCCATCAGTGAGCATTGAGCATTTGCGCAATGTCCTCTCTGAGTCAAAAATAGACCCCAAGGCTCAGTTCTGCTGTGCCATCTGCCACACACCAACTCAGAGGCAAAAATGTTGACTTGCTGCAGAGACGAACACTCCAGCAGCCGGGAACTGAGCAGTGAGAGGCCCCTGTGCCCTCCCAGACTTTGCTGGCTGGGGCGGGTCAATTGTATTGGTCTGGGGAGAGGAGAGCAGCTCGGGTCAAGGGCGGGGGCAGAGGGGTAGGCGGGTACAGCTCACAGTAGATGTAGGAAATAGCAGTGGGCTGGAACTCAGCAGCTCTGGCTGGGCCCAGAACTGACTGCCACTGAGGCCGTGTGGCCTCAGGCAAGTCCTCTCTCCTCTTTAGGCCTGCCTCAGTTTCCCTGCTACAAGGGGTTGGAACATGAGTCCTTTCAGGCCTGGTAAAGTCATACTCTGTGGTACAAAGACACACGGGGCTATCTTCACATTCCTGGCCCTTTAGGATTTGACCACAGGCAACAGGGAGAAAGGATTCTTAGAGAGAAGAAGTGACTGGCCCATGGTCACACCTTTCCTAACAACAGCAACAACAGTAACGACAATGGTCATATCTCCTGCCCCAGAAGACATAGGTGGATTACATTTCCCAAAGCACTCTTATGCCCATCATTCCACTCACTGTACCCACTTCACAGATGAGAAAACAGGCCCAGAGAGGGAGAGTGCCTAAAGCCACACAGCTGGTCCGTGGCAGGGAAGACAGATCCTTGTTCTCATGCATCTGTTCCATGAAAGTTCTGAATATTAGTCCTCGGGGAGGCTGCAGGCATGGACTTTCCAAGTCCCTGTCTAGGGAAACTGAAGTCTCTTCTAAGGCAAAATCATCTTATGCCAAAGTGGAAGGGAATCTCCCCAGGAAATTTCTCAGTTTAGACATTTGCTGAACATGTTTCCTACGCTACAAAAATATTCACTGGGCATCCCAGTTGGACTATTTTCCCAACACCCTCCACAGGCATGACACCCATTTCCATGGCATTTGGGAGGAGCACTGGACAAGGAGTCTGGGCACTGCCTCTATCATTTCTCATTCATCTTCTGTCTACCTGAAGGGGTCACAAACATTGGAGAGCTGGTCAAGCTCATGGCTGTGCCCATCACCTGACACTCAGCAGGACCACATCACTGTTTGTAGACTGGTGATGAGGTTCTAAGGAGCAGAGCCCAAAGGCATCTGTTTGTATCTCACAGAGAGTGCTAGGAAAAGACCCCTGCAAGCTGCCACTCATAAGGGGCTTAATCTGTGCCAAGGACTATTCTCCAAGCTTTATAGAAATGAACCCACTTAATCATCATAGCAACACTAAGAGCTGGTGCAGAGATGCTGTTATTTCCTTGTCCATAATCCCACAGATCTAACCACCGTGGGGCAAGCTGCTTTGATATTACACACAGCATCTGCTTGAGCATGTTCTTTGCAGTGAGCACATGCAACTCACCAACCCCAGCAGCTCTCTGCCAATGATTGATGGGTGTTGAGAGTTGGTATACAGGCAGTGTATAGATACCCCAGCTCCCTTCCCTCTCAGCTGGGAAAACCATGAGCTGTGGGTTCTACACTGGCTCCCAGATCCAGGTGCCCATAGTAATAATTAACTTGCTTGATAACACCTCATTCCCTTTCCTGTCTTACTTCCCTACTCCCCTACCAGCATTCCTATGCCTCACAAATAAATTACTTGCAGTTGAATTCTCATCTTATGATCTGCTTCCGGCAGAACCCAGTCTGAGGGAGGAAGGCACCAATATTATTCCCATTTTAGTGGGAAGAAAGCCAATGCTTAGAGAAGAGAAAATGACTTGTCCAGGGTAACGCAGAAAGCTCATATCTGAACCCAGGCTTGTTTAACCTCAGAGGTTTTGTTTCAGTCATCACATATGCCAGGAAGATGGAACTAAGAGTGAGACTGAGCATCTAATGAGATAAATGACCAGGTCCATTCATTTATTCAAAGACTTTTTATTGAAATCAATTACTTGTCAAGCCAAAAACTAAGTGTTGAGGGTACACTGACTAAATGCACTGGCTCTGGGATTGTGGGGATCAGGTTAAAACCATGTGCCAGCTGTGTGACATGGGTGAGTGGTTCAACCTCTCCTATGAATCGTGATTTGTTGTCTATCAAATGGGTGTGCCTGAGTCATGTGGCTTCCTCCCCTGAGTTCTAGCATCACTAGGTAAGGTCAGACGCCCCTCCTCAGTGGGCCACTTCCCTGTGCTGGCCTTTGTTCACCACCTTGTGCTGTGCTGTTCACTTTTCTATCTTCCCTGGACTCTGAGAGCTCCCTGCAGGCAGAGTCTTTGTCATCTCTGTCCCAGCACAGGGCCTGGCAAGGAGCACAGGGCACGGGTTTGAGATGGTTGAGAAAAAGAGAGAAAATGTGCCTACCACACAGGCTCCTGGGAGAGCAAACAAGCTCATGCATATAAATAAGTGCTCAATATGTGTTATCTGTAAGATGATGGGGACGCCGGTGCTGAACATTGGAAAGTGAGAGGCAGCAGCAATACTATAATTTTTAGCATGTCCTATCACTTAGGCCAGCCAGTGGCAAAATATATCTGAGTTGCAGAGAAGTTTAAAGTTTGCATTTTCCATACTTTTTATTCCTTTCTCTCTCCTTCTGTACCTCTCTTTCTCCCTCTCATTTCCTTTTTTCTTTTCCTTCTTTTTCTCAACCATCTCAAACCCCTGCCCTGTGGTCCTTGCCAGGCCCTGTGCTGGGACAGAGATGGCAAAGACTCTGCCTGCAGGGAGCTTTCAGAGCCCAGGGAAGATAGAAAAGTGAACGGGACAGCACAGGGTGGTAAACAATGGCCAGCACAGGGAAGGGGCCCACTGAGGAGGGCCATCTGACCTTATCTAGTGATGCTAGAATTCAGGGGAGGAAGCCACATGGCTCAGAGAGATTAAGTCAACTGCCTAAGGCCACATAGCAAGAAAATGGTCTGACTCCAAATCCTATATATTTCTAATATCCTGCTATGGGATCACATTCTGCTAACAGCCCAAGGAAGCAATAACGACAATGACTTGTATCACATGACAGGTCTTGGGAACTTAGCCCAAGGGAGTCTCTTGCGGCTGGCTAGCTACAGAGAATAGAGCCTCTGAAGTTTCAATAGAAAAAGCAAGTGAATATCTGAGACCAATATAAAAGCAATAAATGTTTACTACAGAGGCTGATAAGACATATTAACTTTTTTTCTGAAACCTAGGACTGAATTAAATAGCAATAATGCAACAGAACACTTTCCTGAAGATCAGGACCGTATTGGAATGTAGAGAGAGCATTTTACCTGGCCATGGAATATTATTGGTTTCCTTTTCTTTAGTCTCCTCAAGATGAATTTAACTATATAATAAATTTTGATTTTTCCCTTTTTTGTTTAGCTAGAAATAAACTTGATCCTAATATTACAGACCAGTTTTTTTTCACCCCAGAAAGCACATTTTTTGTCTACGTGATACTTTTTAAAAAAGGTCTAGTGCCCTCTGAAGTACAGCTGCATCAAACACTTCTCCCTTCCAGCAGGACACATTCTCAATGCTCCAATGAAAGTCAACAGGAGTACGGGTTCTGATGCACAGAAATCCATTTCATGGGAACCCTGTCAAGTCTTAATGTATCCCTCCAGGGTCCCAGGCTGCCTGGGCACCAGCTTCACACACTCCTCTGATTATAGCAAGGATCAATGTCACCCCGGTCTATGGAACGAGTTGCAGAAGAGTTTTAAATAGTAGGAAATCCATGCCGGGTGAGGTCATGGTGAAAGCAAAGGGGAAACATTCACAGTTGTTCTGGGAGAGACGGAAGCTGTTATGCACAGTCACCAAGCCCTGGCTGCAAAGTACACCCTCCGATCAGGCAGGTTGCTGGCAGGATACGGCCCGGCCTGCTGTTCCTGTGGCTGAATGGTACAGTCTGGTTTTACCTGACTTGGGTCAGGCAAGTTTGAGGCTCCGACAGCACTGAGGCAGGTGGGAATGTGTGTGGAGACCTTCTACTCCCTCTACTCTTATTTATGTCTCTTTCTGGCCTGAGCGAATGTTTTATGAAGGGGACTCCAGCCAGAGACAGCAGGCATACCAAGTCGCTCAAATAACTACATGTATTTTCTACTGCCTGCTTCTCCCAACACATAGCCTCCTGGAACTCAGCTCCTATTCTTAACGAGCTCATGGGACAGTTAGAGTACTTGATGGAGGAATGATTAGTGAATTCAGTGGGGGAAAGATGAGAGACAAGCCTGCAGTAAGGCAGGTAGCATGGCTTTAGGACCTGGCAAGGCAGTGGTGAATGGACGTGCTGATTATCAAGCCCACCACGGGCACAGATGGGGCCGAAGGGGCCAAGCTCAACATCTCAAATGGGGATCTGTGATCACCGTCACTGCTACTTGCAAAATACAATCCTTAATACAGTTCCTTCCTCTGTAATACCTCACTAACACACACACATATTCCACAGCCCTGCTTTGGCAATTCAAAATTTTGTATAAAGCAATATTTTGCTATAAAACATATTTGTATTCTAGGCTAACTCAGATTTAGAGATAGATTTTTCTTTCCTTTTAAGAAATCAGAGTTCAAATCTTCAGCTCGGCAGCTGTACACAATTGCTCACAATTATGTTTCATTCAAACAAGAACACAACGTACCAATATTTACCTGTTTTGCTCTGTCTCCAATTCCAAAAGCTACCTTGGTCTGCCAGTAAAGGGGAGTCACATCTGGGAATGTGCTGGCCATGTGACCCCAAGCATGTCTTAGTTTCCACATCTGTGAAAAGGGGACTCTAGCTTCTTCCTGGGCTGTGGGAAGCCGAGCATGAAGTCTAGCCTGGGCCAGCTCTCTAGGGCCCTCAGCAAATGGAAGTTGCGAACATTAACACTGCTTTTGAACAATGCCAAGGTTGCATAAGGAAAGTAGCCATGCCTATTATGGGGCTGGGTTTGGGCTTTCTGTAACACTGATTTTGAACAATGTCAAAAGTTGCATAAGGAACCTCGCTGTGCCTATCCTGGGGACCAGTTTTGGCTTTCTAGAGCTCGCCTGCAGCAGCATTTCTGCAGCCGGAGAGGGAACACCCTTCCCACGGTCGCCGCCTTGGTGCCGGTTGGTGACTCATAGCACTGGCGAGGGGCGTGGGCGGGAATCCACTTAGGCATCACCATGGCATTTGACAGATTTGCCCCTGTGGAGCTACTCTGTAAAGAAAAGGGAAAGAGGGGGCCCTTCTCCTGCAAGGTGAGTGGGGCGCAGAGGGAACAGCTTTCATCAGCCGAACCCCCTTGCTGCAACGTGGCTGGAAGCTAACCTTAGAGAAGGTGGCAGCGTCCTGCCTTCCGCCCAAAGTGAGTGCTGGCCTGGCTCCCGGGGTAGGGGAAAAATCCCATCCTGTGGGTACTGCCCTCCCTAGCTCTCTCTCACACAAACAGGTTCAAAGTCTCCTCACATACTTGACATCAGAAAGGCAATCCAGAACCTCCCGTTTGTGAGCAATGGCTGTGTGCTGGGTTGGCTCCTCCGAGCACTGCTTTTATGTGATTTGCTTCTTTCCATCCTCAGGAAAATCTGTTTTTATCTCCTCTTACAAATGAAGAAACTGAGGCTAGAGGTTGCCTGAGGCCACAGTGCTGCCCTGAGGCAGAGCTGGGGTTCCAACCAAGAAGTGCTCCCTGTTCTCCAAAATGGGTCAGGAAATCTCCAAATGGGTGTCTGTGGGCATGTGAGAAGCAGGTGAACTGGAGAACATCCAGGAAGCGCAACTGCTGAGGCCACAGACAGCTCAGGGCAGAAACACTCATTTTAGGCAGCTGTCATTTTTCAAAGGACTTTCTATCTGCTGTCTCATTTACTCTCCATAATAGTTCTATGAAGTGGGAGCTAATATCTCCATTTCCAAGGCAAGGAGGCAGAGATTGAATTGCTCCCTAAGGGCACCCAACTGCTCTGTCCTCTATGGCCTCCAGCCTCCTGTTGCCCATCTGTGCAATGGGAATATATTAAAGTCACACCCTCAGATGATAAGGTTAAATGAGGTAACATAATGGAAATGCTTTAGAAACTGCAAAATGCCACCAGAATTCTATGGAGTATTATTATTTACTAAAATAGCTTAGTGAGGAGAACGCAAATAAGTCTGAGAACTGCAAGGTTCTGGATTCAGTCCTAGATTTCTGCAGAGTGCTTAAGTGTCATTCTTTCCTGGACTGGAAGCTCCTGAAAGCAGGGACCATGTCTGGTTTGCCTTAGTTTCCCAAGTGCCCTGTTCCATGCCTGGCACAGAGAGGGACCTTGAAAAACTAGGTGAAACTATTCAGGATTAATTCAGGACTGGGAAAGAGGGTGGAGGGGAAGAACAATGGGATTGAGGGCTAGAAGTGGCCTTTTAGAGGTGGGTGACCGGAAAGTTGACGTTCCAGCTCTTGAGAATGAAAACGCCTCTTTTAATACCCTTGATAAAATGGAACTGTTATGGGCCAGCAGGGACATACAGTCATACTACTTAAATGTTTAGTGCTTATTTAGTCTGATCTCCATGTTGTGGGGGAAACTGAGGCCCTCAGAGGATTGCAGAGCTGGGAGGAAACCCAGGACTCCCTGCTCCCCAACAGGCCCACTCTTGGAAGAGCTAGAACAGCAACTTGGAGTGGGTGGAGCTTGCTTTTAATGCCTGCAGCTCTCTGGAAGGAACTGGGTGTTATCGAGATAATCCAAAGTTTCTGTTGGGTAAATATCAACACTTCTGAGCCTGTTACTAAGGGCCTGGGTGGTTGCTAAGCGGCCCTATGACCTCATGAGGGGGGCCATTGTTTAGCGCTCAATAGGCATCCTTGAGTGACATCCCCCAGCTCCCAAATCCCAGGGGCCCCTGGGGTTTTGTGAAAAGAAGCAAGAGATTATAATGAGCAGGAGCGGTCCACAGACCCACGTTTGTTTTCTGGGGGTCTAGTGGGGCGGGCGCGGGGGCTGCAGCTTTTCAGAACAAGGCATAGGAAGGCATGAGTGCCCGGTGAGAGGACGCCAGCTGCCATTGCTGGCAATAGAAATACCCCAAGAATAAAGAATTAATCCCATGTACAGCGCTTGACCCTTTGTAACCCACGTGAACACTCATCCCCTCACTTTGTTTTCAAAGCAGCCACACCATTTCATAGAAGAGAAAACTGGTTCCAAAAAGGGGAGACAGCTTGCCCAAGGCCTCCCAGAAATGTCTCAGTTTCCAGGTGTGGAAGGCAGAATAATGGCTGCACAAAGACACCCACATCCCAAACCCCAGAGCCTGTGAATATGTCAGCGTATAGCAAAGGGAGAGGAGGGTGCAGATGGAGTGAAGGTGGCTCACCAGCTGACTTTAAGACAGGGGAGGTCACCCTGGATGATCTGGGTGGGCCAATGGAATACAAGGACCTTTAAAAGTAGAAAAGGGAGGCAGAAGAGTCAGTGTCTGTGAATCAAGGAAACAGGCAGCCTCTACAAGATAGAAAAGGCCCAGAGACAGATTCTCTCCCCAGCCTCCAGAAGGAATGTGGCTTTGCCTCAATTTCAGCCCGGTAGACCTGTGTCAGACTTCTGAACTACAGAACTGTCAGCTGATCGATTTTAAATCCCCTGGTCTATGAGTTTTTTGTTACAGCAGCAATAGTAACCTAATACACTACAGTCAGAAATCTGCAATGCCTAAGCCAGAAGCAGGGCCTCAAAGATCACATTTAGCTTTTTGGAGTTCAGAAAACAGAAGGCCCAGGGGAATAAAATGATTTACTCAAGGTCCCAAAGCAAGTAACACAAACAGTGATAGGCACCTCTGGGTGTAGGTCAGACCTTGTTGAGGCTACTGAGACCACCTGCCAGGGAGTTGGAACTTCTAGGCCCCTTCCCTGCCATTCTCTGCCAGCTGGCCTAATCAGGATCCCAGACCCCAAACCCATCCTCTCTGTACCTTTCTTGGGCACAGGCAGGTCGGAGACCCATTACATGACAGGCAGGAGGTCACTTTCCTCCTTTTCCCCTCTGCCAAGCACAGGCAGCCCAAAGCCTATGGCCTCAGTGCCTTTGTTTCTTTCTTTGAAAATGGGCACACACCTTCCACATCAAATGGCAAGGATAAGATGTGAGCACACAGTAGGTGCTCAATGCCTGCTTTTAGATTTCTCTCAGGCAGACCCAGGTCCTGCTCTGTGTTTCACAGCAATACGTTGTTTCCTCTCTGCCTCCTTTGGAATCTGAGGGCTTTATTCCCAGAAGGGCATTATCTCTGCCCAGCACGCAGGAGTACAATGAATGCCTGTTGAATGGACCACAGGATTAACACCTATTATGCTTCTCTCCTCCCCTTCACCTAGAAAACTCCTATGTATCTGTCAAGGTCCAGAGTAAATGCTGCCTCCTCCGGAAAGCCTTCCCTGACCTCCCTGGGCAAGGTCACATTCATCTCTTTGTGCTGGGCTTCTGGCTTCCTTGTGGCACCTTGGTGTTGGTGCTAAGGACTCCGACCATGGCAACCAACACATCTGGGCTCTAATGCTCTAACACATCTCTGGCCCTGACGGAGTGATTCTGGACTAATTATACCTATTCTCTGAGCTTTGTCTCCTCCCCTGTTGAATGGGAGGAATAGCAGCACCTCCATCATGGGGCTGGTAGGGAGAAGCCCATAAGATGCATTGTGGGAAGGGTTCCTTGCAGGGTCCAGAGTGAACATGCAGTAAATGGCAGTGGCTGTTTTCATTAGAATGGCTACTATCATCTCAGATGCCTGCATAGCTGGCCTGATTAGGATCCAAGAGCCCAGACCCCACCTTCTCTGTGGCTTTCTTTGTGAGAGACAGGTCAGAAGCCCTTTTATTTTACTATTTTATTTTATTTTATTTTATTTTATTTTTGAGATGGAGTCTCGCTCTGTCACCCAGGCTGGAGTGCAGTGGCACAATCTTGGTTCACTGCAACCTCTGCCTCCCGGGTTCAAGCAACTCTCTTGCCTCAGCCTCCCGACTAGCTGGGATTACAGGCACCCACCACCATGCCCAGCTAATTTTTGTATTTTTAGTAGAGACAAGGGTTTCACTATGTTGGCCAGGCTGGTCTCAAACTCCTGACCTGAAGTGATCTGCCCTCCTCGGCCTCCCAAAGTGCTGGGATAACAGGCGTGAGCCACTGTGCTTGGCCAGAAGCCCATTTTATGACAGGCAGCACTCATGGAAAACCCAGGTTCTCCAGGCCAGGGATATGTCTGATTTGTCTTCGTGACTGCTCTCAAATTTTTACTGAGCACCTAGTAGGTGTTAGGCTGTCCTCTAGCACTGGGGGAGCAGGGGTGAACAAGGTCCCTGCTCTCTCGAGCTGCCTTTCTAGTGGTGGGGGAGACAAATGCTGAACAAACTAAACACTAAATAAAAATGGACTGTGTCAGGAGAGGACTGCTGTTGTGAAGCACAAGGCAGGGTGAGTGGCAAGTGACAGGGAGTGCTCCTGTCTTATAGAAGCGGGCAGGGAAAGCCTCTCCCAAGATGTGGCCTTAAGCACAGACTAGAGTGAGCAGCGCAGACATCCGGAGAAGAAGGCTCCTATGGGAGGGAAGAGCAAGGGCAAAACCCCTGAAGGTGGGGTGTGCCTGGCGTGTTTGAGAAACAGCAAGGACACCACATAGTGTGTGCTCAGAGAACACATGCAGAAATGAAATGTTATTCTGTCATTTATATTGTTTTATTAAACTTTAGTTACTCCTATTTATGTATTCTTTCCTATTTTATTAATAAGAAACTCATATTCATTGAGCCTCTTTCACATATCTTGTCACTGAATGCTCACAGCAACCCTCTGGGGTGGGTGCAATTGTCCCTATTTTGCAGGTGTGCAAAAGTGAGGCTCTGAGAGGTGAGGTGCTTTGCCCAAGGTCACATAGCTGGTAGGCAGCTAGTCAGGATTTGAATCCCAGACTAGACTATATTTCAGTTCATGCTTTTTTTTTTTTTTTCCTTCTCCAGACACCAGGCTGTGATGGTGGCGAAGCCCCCAGACTGTCCCACCATAAGTCACTCTGAGCCCTGGGAAGTGGTTCCCTTCTCCTCTCCTGGCTAGGTGTTTCTAATTGGCATCCCTGGCCTCCCAGCCTGGGTCTCTGCTCTGAGATGCAGAGGTAAATATGCAGCTTAGGTCCTGGGTGGCCACTGTGTTCTGGAAGGCACAGTTCCAGGGGCCCAGAAATGTCACCCACTGAGGAGATAAATGAAGATGTCAGAGAGTAGGCAGACACTTGGGAAGTGCGAACTTTTGAGGACTTATAAAAAGTTCATCAGAAAAGTCAGACTGCTGACGCTTTGCCAGATAGGCTTGGGTCTCTCACCGCCTTTGCAGCATCTGGGCTGTCTGGATGAGGCTAGATTCCCGGGGAGGTTGTGGCCCTGCTGCAGCGTGATGGAATGAGGCAGGAGAGCCTTCTGGTAGGAAAGTCAATGCAGGAGAGGTGGGCAGAGTTCCTGGAGAGGTCTGGCTGCAGTGAGACCCAGAGGCTGAGGTTCCTAGAGGAGCGGGCACTGGAGCTGGCCTCGTGGGGATGGAGGAAAAACAGACTGGGCATTTAGGTGGGGACCGCAGGGCACAGTCACTGAGGGCTGAGTTCAGGGCAGGAAGAATGGTCTGAAGTGACTGGAGTGGGGCCTGTGTACCAGAGGGTACATTCTACACTATTATTCTGTTTTTATCTTTCGCCCACTGTCATTTATCTCAGTACGTGGCAGTCACGGGTTTGAACTCCGGTCTGTGTGAGCCTGCAGTCCATGCTGTTGCTATTCCATCCTGCTAAGAACAGGAAGGTGGGTCATCGTGGTGGCAGGACCAAGCTTATAGGGGAGGAGGGCAGACTCGAAGGTCAAGGGGTGTGGCCAGGCATGCCCCCTGTGTGGGGATGCATCTTGGTCAGAGATGGTAGCATGAAGGCATCAGGCAGTGATACGGGAAAATAATGCAGAAATAAGGCAAGACAAGGAAGGAGAGGACAGGTCCCCAGTAAGCTCCCAAGCAGACTGAAGTGTGCTTCCGGCACGTCCTCAGAACTTATTTTCCGTATGGATGTCAGTGGGGCCTCTGCTGGCATCTCTACCTCCTTCTTTGGGTCAGAGCAGCCGGAATTGCCTTTGGGGAAATGCTCAACTCCCCAGCACCCGCACTCTCAGACTGTGAGGCTCTGATGGGGCTGACCCTGTTGGGGCTCCCCGGATGGGTATGATTCATCCCAGCCATCACCAGACCAAGCTGTGTAGCCTCCAGCTAGCGACTGGTTCATGAAAGTGCGTGTGGTCTGTGAGCCACTGAGAGGCAACCCGAAGATCATTGCTCGGACTGCAGGGAAGGAAGTTCTCCCTTCTCTTTTTCTGCTGGGTTGGCTGAGCTAGGAAGTCATCTAAAGCTTCTGAGAAGGTGGGAGGAGGGGAGCATTTTTACCACCACACAAGGAGAGGATGCCTGAGGGTGAAGCCAGCACAGGGGAGGCAGGACTGAGAGATGGAGAGGAAGGGGTGCATACATTCTGGACATCTTCCCAGTCCCTGGATCCAGCTGTGCCTGAAGCCTGATCTCCTATGACTTTTCAGTTACTCAAGCCAATAAATGGAATAATGGAAATCCCCCAGTTAGCCCTTGATCCCTTTTGTGCTTAACCGAGTTTGAGATGCATTTGAGAGAAAGACTCCTGATGTCTACAGCTCATAGACTTTTTGGAATAAAAAAAAAAAGAATGGGACTCAGAAGCAAAAAAAAATGGAGAAAGATGGATGAGGGGAGAGCACAGAAGAACAGGAAGAGAAGGAAAGGAAGACAGGAGAGGGGAGGGGAGGAAAGAGGAGAGGAGAGAACGAGTGAGGAGAGTAACAGAAGGTGGCCCTGCACCCTCCAGGAGTGAGGCCAGCTGCTCCTGTCACCTCCTCTGCTATTTATATACCTTGTGGCTCTCAACATAACTTCACACCTGTTATCCCTGCCCTTCAAACACTAATTTGTTTTCCAACATTTCAGAAATGCTTTTCTTCCCTAAGAAACACTGTCTGCTGATCTAGGCTCCTCGGTTTTGAAACGCAAGTCCCCCTGGCAGGGGTAGTAAGATGAACGATATTAACTGCTGATGGATGTGATGCTTTCGTTTACAAAGCATTTTCACACTTTCTTTAAGCTTGGAGTGAGCTCATGGAAGTAGAGAGTAAAATTGTGGCTACTAGAGGCTGGGAAAGGTAGTGGGGAGGGGAGGATGGGGAGAGATTAGTTAATGGGTAGGAGGAATAAGTTGTAGTGCTTTATAGCACTGGCGGGTGAATATAGTTAACAATAACTTATTGTACATGTTCAAAAACCTGGAAGAGAGGATTTTGAATGTTCCCAACACAGATAAATGATAAATGTTTGGGGTGATGGATATTCTAATTACCCTGATCTGCTCATTACACACATACGGAAATATCACTCTGTACTCCATAAATATGTGCAATTATTGTGTGTCTACTAAAAAGAAAAGGGGGAAAAAAAACCCTAGTGAAATAGGCAGGGAAGTCTTTAGGCCTATTTTACAGATGCAGATCCAGGGTGCAGAGACATGTGCTCAAGGTCAACCAGCCCAGGGTGCTGGAGCTTGCATCCAAGTCCCCTGACTTCCAACCCCGGCTCTCTGAGAAGCTCTGGGAGTTTGGAGATAATCTGTACAACTCATCGGCTCCTCAAGATTTATCTTGGGCTTGATGTTTAAGGAACATCCAAGGAGACACAAGTTCCACCAGTGATAACTCTGCACGTGTTCCTTCCCTGGGGAGCTCAGAATGGGTCCCGGGTATTCCATTTCCAGGGAGAAAACGATTTAAAGATGCAGAAGGCAGTTCAAATGCTGGGGCTTGCTAAACACTCTCTCAAGTGTCCACGCTGAGCGATTTGGTTTCTGTTTTGGGAGGAGTAAAGTTGCTCCGATTTTAAGGAGCTGCCGACACGAAAGACGCTGGCCTCTCGCAGCCTTTGATCACGGTGTATTTCACTCTGACTTCTCAAACCTTAACAGCTGGCCCAGACCCTTTCAAGTCTAGCAGACAATTAAATTTTCACGAAAAGAAGTAGAAACTCCAGGGATAATGAGATGGGAGCCACTCAAAGGCAGTCGCTGGGCTTCTGAACAAACCAGCGAAAGGCACCGTGTAGTAGATGGCTTTTATAATGGGGTGTCGCAGGCAGGCCGGGCGGGAAACCTCATGTGCTGGAGCTCCGCAGTGGGAATGTTCCAAGCTTCTGATGACGGCTGGTGTCAGCCCAGGGCCTGTCCTTCCAGGAAGGATGGAGCTCGGCAGATGTTCCTGGGAGGTGCGGCAACCTGGGGTACCTCACTGAGGCTCTCGCTCTGATGCAATTAGAGCACCGAAGGAATACCCCCTCAGCCGGGCCATCTTCTGAGAGCCAGGCTTTTCAAGTTGAAAAGCATTTCAAATGCCCCATGGCCCCAGCTGACCCCATCTTTCTCTCTAGTATGCTCGTCCCTCAGTCTTCCCCATCTTGGAATATGGCCCCACGACTGGTCAGCCTACTGCCTGGCTCCCATCAGCCCCTTGCCCCATTACCAAATCCTGTAGATTCTATATCTAGCACCTTGCACATCCTCCCCTCCACTACCACCTCCTTTGCCAGCCCAGCATCCACCTGAAGGAATGCAATGCCTTCGACCTGGTCTCCATGACTGCCCCCTGTGATACACTCTCCAACAGAAGGGGCTTCTGGAGGCTGGATTCAAGCACATCGTAGCTTACATCCATTGACAGCCATCCTGCAGTTAGATGAAATCCAAACCCCGCATGTCTCCCCAGCCCCTCACAGCACCATCTCTTGTTCTCTAGGCTCCAGAACATCTGCCCCTTTTCAGTGGCCCCAATGCAGAAGACTCATTGTCACCTCAGGGCCTATTGATGTACTACTGCTTCTGCCTGGAACACTTGTGCCCTGCTTTCTTCCTAGAAAATCCTTCCAATCATCCAGGTCACTGCTGAAGAATGACCTTCCATCACCCTCTAATCAGAAGCCACTCCCATTGTGCTCACATAGGGTTCTGTACAAGTCTCCCTTGCACTTAGCCTAGAGTGGTCATTTTGTAGTCATCTGTGTGATGATTTGATTTCTGGCTCCTCCACCAGGCTGAGAGCCCCTGTGAGTAGAGAACATTTTTACTATGTACGATGACAGCCTCGGAACCTATCGCTGCACCTGGTATATAGACAGTGCTCAACAGATTGAATGAGTAATGGGAATAAGTTAGTGGATGTATGGACATATAGCCAGAGTGGGACGAGGCAGGACACAGCTGCCTTTCATGAGACACACTCTATGTTGCATGGCATCATAGTGATTAACCCCCAAGTGGTCCCCTGGCATTTAAATAAGTGAATCCCTGCGATGCTTGGCACAGGGGAGTGGATCAGAATGTGTCAGCTAGTATTATCATTATTCTCATTTTACAGATGAAGAAGTTGAGGCTCAGAGAGGTGAAGTGATTTGCCCAAGGTCACTGATATGGTTTGGCTGTGTCCCCACCCAAATCTCATCTTGAATTGCAGCTCCCATAATTCCCACGTGTTGTGGGAGGGACCCGGTAGGAGGTAACTGAGTCATGGGGGCAGTTTCTCCCATACTGTTCTCATGGTAGTGAATAAGTCTCACAAGATCTGATGGTTTTATAAAGGGTTTCCCCTTTCACTTGGCTTTCATTCTGTCTTGCCTGTCACCATGTGAGATGTGTCTTTTGCCTTCCGCCATGATTGTGAGGCTTCCCAACCATATAGAACTATAAGTCCATTGAAACTCTTTCCTTTATAAATTACCCAGTCTCAGGTATGTCTTTATTAGCAGCATGAGAACAGGCTAGTACAGTCACAGAGCTAGCAAATCACAGTCAGGATTTGAACCCAGTCTGACTCTGCACTTAATATCCTGCCTCTCTAAGGGGCTGGAGAAGACCACCCAGCATCTCATGCAAAAGCTGTATCCCTTGTTCATTTTAGAACATGCCTCTGTGAGGGACTCAACAAGACAATGTTCCTGCTCTTAGAGGACTCAGAGTGTGGATGAGGTCTGCTAGTACATGAACAGTTGTGACACTGCATCTGGGTGGTGCTGTGATTCTCTTGAGTGCCACGGATGGGGAGAAAAGCCCTTGTGGTAGAGAGATCAGATGAGCTGCATCTTAAGGTGCTTACCAGGGACTACAGGCAGTGAGGAAGGCTCCCCAGGCTGGCAGGACAGCAAGAGGTGTCCCATGGCAGTCTGACTGGTATGAGGAGGAACAGTGAGTAGCTTGGTGTGGCTGAAGAGTTGGGCATGAGCTTGTACATGGGTGGGGGAATTACTATTCTTAGTTTCCTAAGTGGTGTGTTCTCAGAATGAGCTGCCCTTCAAGGGTGGGGCTTTGGCCTTATTTTCCCTCACTAGTCTATGGGTCCTCTCTTGCTGGGTCTTGGGGAAGGAGGGAAGACTCAGTGGGCAACAGCAGCTGGATGTCTGATTCCCTGAATCACCCCTTTTCCTGACCCCTCACCTCCAGCCTCTTCCAATCTCTAGTCCTCCATCTCTTTGTAGGGCCTCCACCCTGCCCAAACTGTCTTTTTCTCTTCAGGAGGACTAGGAATTTTTGGACCTCAAACTGATCACTGAATTGGTAGCAGTGTTATGTAAATATTCCAGAATCAGGTAAACATATGAGTACTAGAATATTCACTGCAACATTGCTTATTAAAAAAATTGTAAACAACCTAAATGCCCATCAATGGGGATTCATTAAATAAATTATGGAATGCCCATCCATATAATCTATGAGGAATATGATTTTCTTTGCATAAGGTATGTTTCAATTATGTAGGTATGTATAATCAATCTGGTTTTCCTCTTTGCTTTGGCTGCTAGGAAACTCTAAAGCAAATTTAAAGCATACATGCTATGAATGAACCTTCTTATGGTTCCATCCTATTTTCTACCATTATTTTCTGATTCCATAGTTAATTTCTTTTCAACTTTGTCATATTGTATAAATAGGCTGACACAAGTCCTTTCTGTTTTTTCTTTTTTAAAAATTGATAGAGCAGTAATGATATAAATAACTTATATTAAGGGTTGGCTATATGCCAGGCACTGAGCTGGAACTTTGCATGTATTATTTCATCTAATTCTCACATTAACCAATGAAGAAGACACTATCAACACTGCTTCACAGATAAGGAAACTGAAGCCCAGAGGGGTTAAGTGACTTTTGTAGGGTCACACTGCTGAGCAGTGGCTGGATCAGGAATAAAGTCCAGTTTCACCTGACCCTAGGAGCCAGCGTCCTAACAACTCTTCCACACTAACTCCTGGCAAATCAATAATCCAATTAGGCCACAACAAAACTGCTCTGACCCTCATTGGTTGGGTGGCCAAGATCTTATGTGGCTTTCCCCCTTCCACTGTCACAGGTGAGAGGGTCAGGCATTGTTGGTTTGGGGTTGATGTGTAAGGTCTGGGAATCAGAGCTTCCTTGCACCTGGAGGGTGGGGAAGTCCAGAGGCTGGGGACCCGGCTCCTGCTATTTGCATCCTTTCTTTGCATCAGCTGCACAGTCTGACTACAGACAGGGCAAGACTGGGGCTGATGCTGTGGCTGCTGCCTCTGAGCACCCAGTAGTGTGCAGCCCAGGCTTCTGAAAGAGGATAGGAAGTAAACTAGGCCAGTGTTCCAGCCACCTGACTACGAATATTTCATTTACTCTCTGAAAACAACTCTCAGAGGACAGTATTAGCATTCCCATTTTGCAGAAGAGGAAACTGAAGCCCAGAGAGGCTAAGCAACTTGTCAAAAACCACACAGTTTCTTGTCCAAGAACACACAGTAGAGCCAGGTTTAGAACAAAGTCTGTTTATGCCTTAACTTCCCCACTCGGTTCCACCTTGGAACTACAGCAAACTAGCTCACACTTCTGACCATGTGTTTTCATGGGGCTGCCACTCCAGGAACTTACCCCAAGCCCTGGTGAGAAAGAAATGTCACAGTACAGCCAGATCCATTCTAGGTCTAGCCTTGGCGCTGAGGCTTAGAATCTCGATCTTGTCAACTGAGTCTAGAAGACCTGTCTGTCAGAAAAAGACTCATATAATCAATCCCTTGGGGGCTGATCAATAACACCCACAGGCTGGCAGAAACTTTCTTCTGTTGCTGCTCCCCTGGGCTGTTCTCTGTTTGGCTTCAGCTCTTCTGTTCCCTGTGCAATCAATTCCCTGCATTAAATTCCTTCTGTTTGAAATACCTGGAGTGGATTCTATTTTCCTGATTGACTCCCTGCCCCTCCATCCCTATTCTCCAGCTAAGTCTGCTCCACTGGTGGCTATTAAGTCAGCAGCTCCTCCCATCCTCCTCCCCAACAGTGGGGGCATGCTCCTTGCCAGAATCGTCTGCCTTTAGCTCAACCCTGGCTCCAGGCTGATCCTGTCTCCCTCTATCTAAAACATTCCCTTCCCCTCCCCTCTCCCCTACAGATTCTAGTGTGCATGACTTTTCATTTGGAACTGTTCCAGGATGTCCCTGATCTCTTCCACTGTGAATTGATTTTGTGGCCAGAGCCTCCTAATTCTTAGAGGCCTTGCTACTCCTTTATGTGCCACTTACACACCCATTAGGAATGATGGCAATGACACCTACCATTACCGGCCTTCTACCTTTTGCCAGCTGTGTGCTGCCAGGTGCTCCAAGGACATGATCTCATTTTTTTCTGATGATAACTCTGCATTCAACAATTCCCAGATAGGACAGATTTCCTGTTGTTCTCCCAAATGCACTCTCCTCCTCTTCTAGAGTAATTGAGAGTTGGCTGGCTACATGGCTGCTTAGATAGACCACATTTCCAAGCCTTCTCTGCAGCTAGGTGTAGCCATGTGACTAAATTGTCATCTGAATGGAAGATGAGTGGAAATAATATGTGTCACTTCTAGGCCTTGACTTAAAACATTGGGGCATGTGTGTCTTCTACCTGGTCCTTGGAACTGTGAATGCAATGTGCCTGGGACCCGGATCCCACCATGTAAATGAGGACAATATCCTAAGGGGTGGCAGAGCAACAGAATGCAAGGAACCTGGGTCAATGCATGACCTTGCAGAGTAGAGCACTCTTGGCAGGCTAGAGCAGCCAACTTAGACCCTAGAAAAAGGCTTCTACCCTGCGTAAGCCACTGTATTTGGGGGTATCTTTGTTGCGGCAACCTAGCCTTTATTATCCTAACTAATACATGCTATGAAGCAAGCACAGCTTGGGAAGGTAAATGACTGTATCCGGGTTTCCCTAGACCTCTGTGATTTCTGCTCTTCCCCATCTCTCTTGTGGGCTTGGTCACCAGATCCTGACAAGTCTAATTTTGAAAGCCTCCTGAATCTGTTTTGCTTCTCTGCCTCCTTGGCCATATCTCTGGCTCAAGTTCTCATTGTCTGTTGCCTGGACTACTGCAACAGCTTCTTGATCACTGGGGTCCCCTCCAACCCAGCCATTAAATTGTTGGGCAAATTATTTTTCTAAACTCAGAACTGATGGTGTGACTGCCAGATTTAAGCCCCAGCTGCCTGAGGTCCGGACTCCTGTGGCATTCACAGTTGGTCTTCAATATGGAGCCTTCAGTCTTCAGCCCAGAGGGGTAGTAGTGAGTCAGACAGACCTGGATTCAAATCTTGGCTTCACCTATTGCTAGTGGGTGACTTGGCTAAGTTATTTTAACAAACGTAATACAGTCATTAAGAGAATGAACTCTGGAGTTAGAGCGTCTGGGTCCCAATTCTTCTTACTAGGTGTGGTCTTGGGCAGGCGAGTAAACCTCTCTGTGCCTCATAATTTGCCTTCCCTCACTTCATCCATCCATCCTTCCACCTACCGACCCCCTCGGCTGTCTATCTACCTATCTACCTTCCCATCTGTCCACCCACTCATCCACCCACCCACGTATCTGTCTGTCCACCTACTATGTCTATTCATCCATGAGTCTGTATATTCACCATCTATCTGCCCATGCACCCACCCACCCGTCCACTGATTTCTCCACCCACCTTCCAACTCTCTCATTCATCCATCCACCTATCAGTCCATCCATCCAGCTTATGCATCTGTCCATCAATTCCATTATCTGTTGATACCCACTGTTCACCCACTAGTTAGTGGGAAAACCAAGTTAAATAAATGACTTCAGAGACCTGGGGTAGGAGCTGCTGTTCATGCTCATATCCAAGGTCCTAGCTAATTAGGAGGCAGGGCAGGGTTCAGGACGGGGCCTTTGTTTCTGTCCACTGCGTTGGTGGCTCTTGGTCCCGTTGGATCCAACGTCATTTTACTTTTTTTCTTTACCTTCCAAGAAAACTCACACATCATATAACCTACCAATACACATAATTTCAAAAAGGCATATCATGCCCCAACTGTAATAAAGAAGAGAAATAAAAAGAAAGTCATTTATAACAACGAGATGTGCTTTTCCACCTCACAATGCCTGGGTGTGACTATAATGAGACAGTCAGATAATGGATCCTACTTGGGATGAACTAGTTTAGACTGAAGAGAAGGCAACGTTCAATGGAGTACTGTTGCCTCTTTTCTTTATAGTTGACATTTTGATGTGAGGGCTAAATAAATATATTCATAGATATATATCAAATCACTGGAAATGTGACAGTTACTAACACAGACAGGGTGGCTGTATCAGCAGCGGGAGCTGAGTGACATGCTAGTTCTGAGTTTTTAACATGGGGCCAGTTCTTGGTGAAGTTCTGAACAAAATGAAGGACACTTTTCCATCAATTTCCTTGATTGTCTAATTCCTGGAAATTTCAGGATATATTAGGGGGTTAAGATTTAACACAAAGTCAGGTTCTGGGCTCAGATACGTACAAACAGGGTTTCCACTGATATAAACATCCAATAAGACATCCAACACTGAGTCAGCTGCATGATAGGTCTTCAATGCTTGGTTCTTGCCCCCTGCCACTGTGACAGCTTAGAACTCTCCCACTCCCTCTCCTCGCCATAACTGGGGAGACCCATTGATATTGAGACCAGCCCCTCCTTCTAGAAGTGTCTCTCCTGGTGTCAGCCTTCCTCCCAACCACAATCTAACTGGGGCCAGAGGCTTCATCTTAGCCATAGCTAATCAAAGCCTACCCAGGGACAGAATGCCGTTTTGGAATTTAGGGGGCCACATGTTGCAGCAAAGGTGGGTTTGCAATCACAAGTCCTGAAACCAAAGTCTCAACTGAGTGACCTCAGGGAAGTCTGCAGGCCTCTCTGAGCTTCTGTTTCTGGGATCACCAAATGGACATGATAATGTCTCCTGTGTTAGGAGACAGCCAAATCTAACCTGCATTTGCTCAGTCTAATTTTGTTCATGCTGATAGGAGAGCCATATAGGGGGGTGTGGGCTCAGGAGCCTGACAGCCTGGCTCTGCAATCTGACAGCACCCCTTATCAGCTGGGTGGTCTTGGGCATGACTTCAGTGAGTCTCAGTTTCTTCTTCTGAAAAATGGAGATGATGACAGGGGCTGCTTCACAAAATCATTGTGAAAATTTCATGAGAAAATTCACGCAAAGTGTTTTCCAATGATGCTTCGTCTAGAGCAAGCCCTCAGTAAGTATTAGTTATTTGTAGTTACTATTTCTATCGACAATTAATTATGGAACATGAGGAATATGTGCTTGGCTTGAGGAATGGGATGTGGTGATGGAAAACAATACCAGCCTGGGATCTTCTTGAGAGCTGAGACTGCATTTCATCCACTTTGGCCCTCTCAGTGGGTGCTCAGGGAACAAATGAATGGTTATTGGTTTCATGGTGAGGATTGATGAATGGTCAAACTGTACCTATAGGGACCATGAAGAGTGAGTAAATTGTGTGAAAGTGGCAGCATTGACTGTCTTCTGAGAAGGGCTAAGACAGTATATCCTGTTTGACCAACTCCAGAAATGACACCTGTACCCAGGTGAGGGGAAGGCAAAGGTGAAAAGGCCCTTTGTGGCTGGAGCAGGCGCTGTCCCTCAGCAGAGTTAAGAACCAAGAGGGCGAGCCTGGTCCTGCCAAGAGTGGACTCAGGCTGTGGCCCTGACACTATAGGTCCTGCAGCCTTAGGTGCAGGGCTGCTGCCACACAAGGGACAGCTTGCTCACCTCTGCCGGCCACAAAGAAAGAATGGGGAGGCACATGAGGTGCTTTCTTGGACCCTGATACTGTGAACCAAGCCAGCTTGCTCACCCAGTGCCATATTCTCCACCCTCCACAGCCACACACCAAAGCCATGAGTGTCCAGGAGGTTTTCAAAGCAGCTTTTAGGCACCTGGTAGGATCAGGGCTCATGGGTGTCCCATGGTGTGAAAACCCTCACAATTGATGTTCAGAGAAAGAAAAACCTCCTGAACATGAGGCCTAGCAGAGAAAGCCTAGATTCTCTAAGCTTGAAAGAGACAGGTTCTGGTGGCTGAAACTCAGGGGGAAGCTTGCTTCCTGCACTTCAGTTCTGACTGTTGAACAATTAGTCTACTACCAGCTATTTATGGTTCTAACTGCTTCATAAATGTCCCTTTGGACTCAAGGTCTCCGGAAACCACCGCCTCCTGTTCGGTTTGGGAATAGTGTGTGACTTCCTTATAAGCTCAGGCAACATGCCTGTATAACCACTCAGATGCTTCTCCCAATGTGTTCCCAGGCTCAGTCATTGGCTCCAGACCTATAGCCATGTCTTTCCGTTTGCCTGGTTTCCACTGCTCAGAATGCAGACAAGCGGCTGTGGCTGTCACGTAGCCTCGGTTTTCCATTTTCCCTGCCTGGCTTTTGTTTGAACAACAGACAGGCAAAATAAAACCTTACCAGCCGACAGTGTCAGGGACAAAAAGAAAGAATATAGAGTTGCCATCAGCTAGAAACAACAACTTGCCGAATATAACTTCTGCAGCTGCTGCTATTTGTAGTCTCTTCCCCATCTCGACTGATCCTCCTCTTAACCCTAGGATGTGATATCACTGTTCACTTTTTCCAGATGAGGAAACTGAGGAGGGGTGACATGAGTGATCTGAGCTCACACTCCTGGGAGTATCAGAGCCAAGTGTCAAGTCCTCATGTAGCCCCAAAGCCCTTGCTCCACCCAACAGGAATAGGGATGAAAGTGACAACCATAAAAACAATCGCTCCTCTTTATTGAGCACCTACTCTATGCAAGACACTATCCTGGCTATGCAGGTGATATATTTTAATTGGAGTCACCCCTCACTCACATCCCTAGTGGGAAGAATTAACCCTATTTTGCAGGTGAGGAAACAGAAGCAGCAGCTTGGGAAGGCGAAGTGACTTGCCCTCGGTCCCACAGTGAGGAAGTGCTAGAAACAGGACTGGGGGCCAACTCTTCTCACTCCTTTCCTCTTCCAAGGAGTGATACGGATGCTTCTAGATGGCACCCTGGCCAGTATTTTTTTCTTATTTTAGTAGCTATAGATTATTTTTATGAACCAGAACAAAATGTACATCTAGCATGTAATCCCTGACCTCATGGATATTAATCCTTAGGATGAAGCTAAAGATGGACAGTGAGGACAGGGAGTCAATTCAAGGAAGAATATTAAGGTGTACCGTTTAGAGCTTTTTGGAGTACAAAAAGTGTTACACCTGAAGGGGCTCAGGTGTAGCACTCTGGGTTGACAGTGAAGGAGGAGAGGCCCCCGAAGAGAAGGGACTTGCTAAGGGTCAACCGCTGGAGGCTAAGCCCTAACACCCACAAAAGCTAGGTTCACAGCATAGACGGCCCTTTTTGGTCCCAGCCTTGCCTCCACCTACTGGCTCTATTTTCCTAACACAGACTGGGATACCTATTTGGCCAGAAGTCTTTGGAGAAGTTCCAGGAGTTGAAAGACAGAAAACAAAATTGGGAAGCTAAACTGGTAGTCTAGCTTGGGGCCATTTTGATGGAAGAATATTTAAAATCCAGCCTGGCCCACCAGATTGCCCCAGGACACTGGTCATTTACTTTGGATGCCTGATGTCTGAACCCCTTCCTTTGTTTGGGGAGCTGCCCATCTTGTGACTCAGAACCCATCTTCCCATTCAAGAAGTTGTAGATGCCTCTAGCATCCTTCACTGTGCAGGGTCAGACTCGAGTCCCAGCTCTGCCACTAATTCACTCTAAAATAAAGGGCCTGTTCAGGTATTTTCCAAGAGCACTTAGAGCTAGGAAATTGAACTAGACAGGTTCCAAGGCTAATTACAAGCTGACATTTTATGATTTGATGACTAAAGTGCTCATTGTGGAATTGCAGGCGGCAGCAGTTTGGTGAGTGGGAGGGATTTGCAGCAGAGGGAGCTGCCTGGCACCCCTCGACTCACATCACTAAGGCGACCACCCACTCTGCTTAGCTGTGAGGTCAGCTTGGTCCATTGTTAGTGATTTTAAGAAACCAATGTCTCCCCATTAGGCTGGGCTGGAGCCATCATGGGCTCTACTTGTTGCACCTGAAACAATGAAATAGTTGTCAAAATATCTCAGTTGATTTTTCCCTTGTAATTAAGGCAGGGTTAAGAAGGTGGATTCCTCACTTTCTCCAGCCAAAATTATCTGAACACAAAGGCTGACTTCTTGGTGGAGAGAGTTACATGGAAACCCCTCTGGCGTGTTGAGCAATGACCTGGCACGAGTCAGTCCCTGCTGGAGCCCAGCCCCAAACTCCATTGGTGACAGGCAAAAGCTTCCTGCCCCCTGCAATGAGACCTACTCTCCCCAGGACTTCTCAGCACTTCAACGCCCTGCTGTACTGACCAAGGCCTGAAAGGCCCTCCTTACTGCCATGCCCTGAGAGGCCCACTTTGCCCATCCGAGGCCCCTGCTCTTCAATCCTTAATGAAGATAAATTCTCACTGCCATTACTGAAGCTCACAAGGAAAGCTAGGTTTACATATAAAATTCTGGGTCAGTGAGTTGGCCTGCTTCATTCTTCTTACATATCCCAGGCCACAAATGAAAAGAGACAAATTTCTCTGTATCTCAGTTGCTCTAAGAATTCACATTGAACTGGTGGTGGGGAAAGGTGGGAATTTGGGGAGGAAGAAGGTGTTCTGGAAGTTCCTTCATGCTGTGGTTACATGAAGTGAAGAAGGCAGGATATTCCCCGAACCAACTTGGTGTCCACAGGGCCAATGCCATTGCCATGGGGTTCTCTAGCTCTCCCAAGATGGGCAGAAGCTGGGGAAGGTCCTTGTATGGGGTCAGGAGGACTGCCTGGTGGTGCCAGGGACAGAGCCTTCAGCAGGGATGCCAGAGGGACAGGTAGGTGACTCGTAGCCTCACGCCCCATGGGCTGTGAGAACCTACTGTGTCACACAAGGCCAGGGGAGCTAGCGTGCTGCCTGGAGTCCCTAGAGGCAGGCTGCCTGGAGGAGGGACCACTGAACTGGCTGCAGAAGCCTGGGCTGTTTCCACAAGAAAGAGTCCACATGAGCAAGGCATGGACAGGGGCCTGGGACCATCCGTCTGGCAAGAGTTGGGGGCCTAGAAGGACAGGAAAGCCAGATAGGCTCAGCCAAGCTACTCAGATCAGCTCCTAGAAGCACTGAATGCCAAGCTCAAAGTTTTGGATGGGCTTGGAAGTGGCTGAAGAAAGTCACAATCACTGTGGTGGGGGCAGGGCGCAGGCGCTCCCTTGTTTAAATGCACCCTGGATGACTCCTTAACTAAAGGAAATGAGCATCATTGGGTTCCCACTCAGCACCCAGCAGTGTCCTGTGTCACTTCTGGCATCTTGACCAATCCTTTAAACAGCCTGGTGAGGTAGAAATTCCTTATCTCTAAAATGGAGCTCTGGAAGATTGTGTAATTGGCTCCCATTCCTGAGCCTCCCCAAAATTCATGTCTTTTGCTAAGTGACTTTGCAGTTTCTCCCATTAAGGGGGTCAATTTCCCACCCCTTGGCTTTCTGCTTGGCCATGTGACTTGCTCTGTCCAACAGAACAAGGTGTGCCAAGTTGGAATCTAGACTCTAAGAGGTGCTGTGGGTTTCCACCTGCCCCCATACCTCTGCTGTCACCATAGGAAAAGCATTCCTATGATAAACTTGTTGGTTGCAGGCGGAGGCTCAGACACAAATGAAGCCAGCCTGGATCAGCTGCCCACTGGACCATCTGCAGACTTGGGAGCTAAGCTAAGAAGTGCTTACTGTTGTGTTACTGTATCTGGCTGAGGAACTATGGTTGTTTGTTACACAGCATCAGTATGGCCACAGCTAACTAATACACAGGCACAAAAATAGACCCTACCTCCTAGAGTTCTAGGGAGGATTCAGTAAAAACTATCCACATAAAATCCTTAGACAAGAGTTTCAGTTGGGGAAGATGAAAAATTTGTGGAGATGGGTGGTGGTGATGGTTGCACAATAATGTGAATATATTTAATGCCACTGAACCACACACTTATAAATGGCTAAAATGGTAAATTTTATGTTATGTGTATTTTAGCACAATTAAAAAATGCCACATAGTGCCTGGCACATAGAAAGCACTTGGTAGATGTTAGCAATTGTTAGGAGCAGGAGGGGGTGTGTGGTGAAACTACATACTCCAATCACACTAATGGAATGATAGATTAACGGTTCTGGAATGATGGTGCCTGCCCCCTCTGCTCATTTCCTCCAGGAAGGAGCAAATGCTCATTCATATGAATGGGTTGAAGGGGCATCTGCAGGGGTCACATGAGAAAATGTCAGAACTGGAAGACCTCTTGGCAGTGTCTAACTTCAATCTCTTCACTGGGGGAAACTGAGGCTCACAGAGGTAACCCAAGGTCTCTCAGTAACTCAGGCGCAGCTCTAAAATTGGAAGCTGCATCTCTCAGCTCCAAGTGCAGTGCTCTTTCTATTCTACCAGAGACAGGAACACAATAAGGCTTCATCTAATCACTAATGATGGAATTTCAGGCATCTGCAGATGGGACGTGCGGATTCATGGTGCATCTCAAACCATGTGAACAAGACAATCAACACAGAAAGCAATTTCTGCCCGCAGGTTCCTTTGACACAAGGATAATGGACAAAATGGTTTTTGTTTTTCTCTTCTTTCTTTTAAAAATCAAGCCAAATACTTTTTTTTTTTTTTTGCACAGAATCTACTCTAGTTTTGGACAGGGTTAATTAAAAGAAAAAATACATATTAAAAGGCCAATTTGATTACTGCTACACATTAGTAATGCAATGAATAATTGATTGAATGTCTATGTTAATTGCTTCCTGAATCAGTGATTTTGCTGCTGAATATCGAAGAGCTGCTGCTATTTTGAAGTTAGTGATAAGTTCACTGCACCAGGATGGCAGGACTTGGCACAGAGAGTATGCTCCTGCATGGCACCCCACCTCTACTTCCTGTTCACCCCTTGCCTCCCTGACTGCATGGTCAATCTCTTCCCTGGAACTTTGATCTCTACCTGTTCCTGAAACCAGAGGGTCTCAAACTTTTGTCGATTTCAGATTTCTGGGGAAGCTTGTTGAAATGCATATTCCTGCATCCCCACCCAGATTTTGATCCCAGGCCTGGGACTCTGTATTGTTAACAAGCATCTCAGAGGCTTGGCTGGGTACCACCCTTCAGCAAGAACTGGCTGGGATAGAAATAGCCTATGCTGAGCCAGGCTCCAGCCTCTGAGAGCAACGCCATCTTACTTTCTGGGTTTCCATCTACTGCTTCTTTGCTGGTAGAGTTTGTATAGAGTTCTACACAAACTGTCCCACTGGGACATCCTGGAGGGTCCCCAACTAAACTCATCTAAAATGAAGCCTCCTTCAACTTGCTTTTTCTCTGGGAGCTGTCAGCTCAGCAATTACGGCCTTTGCCTTGTCCTGCTTCCTCAAACCCAGATCCTTTCTGGTCTCTCACTGGTCCTTCCCCAAACATTCACTCAGCAGCCAGACTCTGCCTGTCTCCCCCCATTATAAATCCTATTGACATGTTCAATTCTGCTATTTCAAAAAAATTTGTTTCCAGAGATTCTTCTTGTTCTCCCGGGGGTCCTTTTATTGCTTCTGTCTCTTATCTCCCTGAAATGTTAATTAATTGCAGTGGGTTTTGGAAGTTATCTTCTGCTTTCTGCTTTGCCTCTATTTTCTCCCAGTTTCTTTCTTCTGGGTTTTGGTTCCTGCCTCCCTCAGATGCCCGCTGAGCCTGGGAGTCTATTCCACATAAGGGGGAAACATGAAACTGCTGATTGGGAGCTCTGTGGGGTAAGGTGATCACTGAATGGTGGGCTTCACTGAGGCTGAGCTGTGCCCCGGGAGGCCCCCACACAGCAGTGGTGATGGCTGTTTCTTTTGGTGCTGGTGAGTTTCCTTAGAGCAGAATCATCTGGTCCTCTGCCTAGAGGATCTGCTTGGGCCATCTGTCTGCCTGGCGTTCTCAGAGCATACTAGGCAAGGCGCTTTCTCCATATAAACCTTTTCTTCTATTGATTTTCAGTCCATCTCATCCTTTTAACAAGGTCTAGATGATGCTTATCTCCCTGGTGGGCATTTTGGGTAATTATTAGTTTCCTTTTTCCTTATCTCTAATTTATAATGATTATTTACATTACTCTATACACAAAGTCACTTGTAAAACATGGAAAACATATATTTAAAAGTAATAATATCTACTTAGAATGGTCTTTTTAAGATTAAATTAGGTCATGAGTGTAAGGAACCCTGCAAAGCTTACAATATTAATTTAAAAAGTAAACAGGTTTCAGCTGGGTGGGGGAAGGAGGAGTGAACTACTTAGGGGTGGGAGACTGTGGGGGAGGGGAAGGATGTGTGGGGATGGAAGATCTGGTGGGGAGGGGGATACGAGGGTGGGATTCTTGGGTTTGTCTGTCCCTTGCAGGGAGTGTGGTGGGAACAGCCATTCACAAAGGGTTGGCTGACTTGATGCCTGGGCCTGAGTCTCAGGGCCTGTCGGGCTGGGACACACCCAGACCCCACATGTCAACAAGGGCCTGAGTAAACCCTGGTATTTCTGAATCCTTGGTGAAGTCCCCCCTGCCGACTGCTCAGTGCTTGGGGTCACAATACAGCCTTTCCGCCCTGAGGAGAAAGCTGGAAGAAAGGGCTGGAAGTGGGGATAGGTTCCCCAACCCCTCCTCCTACCACTTAGGCTCCATGACCAGAAAAAGCCATCTGGATCACAATTCAGAATGGGCAGAGGGTGTACCTGAGGGGAGGTGCAAGAGGGCTGAGCCTGAGGGCCCTGTATATCTGTAAAGCTCAGAGGGTTATTATGCCCATTTTGCAGATGAGAAAACTAAGGCCAATGGGGCTCAGATGATATAATGATTATAGAGAAGAGGTCATTGGGAAAATGACCTCCTAGAGTTCTAGGGAGGATTCAGTGAAAACAATCCATATAAAATCTTCAGACAAGAGTTTCAGTTGGGGAATATGAAAAATGTGTGGAGATGGATAGTGGTGATGGCTGCACAATAATGTGAATATATTTAATGCTGCTGAACTACACACTTTTGGGAGCTATGGAAGGTTCTTGAGCAGGCGCAGTGATAGGTGGACACTGACTTGGGAAGACTTAGCTGGCAACTTGTGCACACCAGGTTATGTCTGGGGTAGAGAGGATGAGAAATGTGCATAAACGCACCAATACCTGGAGAGGAGAATTTCCCCTGGGCTGCTGGCTGGCAGCCCTCTGTTGTCTCTGCTGTCTGGGGGAAGCTGTGCTGGCAGAGAGGCTCTATGTAGGGCTGCATTTGGGAGTTTTGCCCAAATCTATGGGCTTCTAGCATAACCTAGAGGAACGCTAGTTATTTGAGGGAGAATCTGACTTCTGGGAACTATCCAAAATCTGGGCCTTAGAGACCCCATGTGTTCAGTTCTAAGCAAGATAGGAAACCTTAAAATTGTCCCTAATGTCCAAGCATGTGTGGCCCTTAACAAGCACTTGGCATGGATGGCCTCACTCCTCCACACAATGACCCTGTACCTCAAACGCTGTTAACATGCTCATTTCACACATGGGGAAGCTGGGGCTTTGCCTAGGCCCTACAGCTAGTTGCTGGCAGAGCAAAGTTTCAAAGCCAGGTTTGCTGACTGGAGGCGTCCAGGTCTCCAGATGCCTTAGCCCCTGGGCTGACTGCCCCGGTGGATGGACCTGGCACCAGAGAAAAGGCAGGGCCAAGGATGCCCTGCACACACTAGGCAGAATGTCCTTGCAAGCACGAGCCTGCTTCTCCTGCGGCCTCACTCCATGCTCTGGGGCTTCCCTTCTTACTCAGCCTGCTTAGGCCGAGTGTACGGTGAACACAGAGCTCAATCAGAATGATTGTTCTTATTATTATTGTTATTTTTTGAGACATCATCTTGCTCTGTTGCCCAGGCTGGAGCGCAGTGGTGTGATCGCGGCTCACTGCAGCCTCAACCTCCTGGACTCAATCAATCCTCCCACCTCCGTCTCCTGAGTAGCTGAAACTACAGGTGTGGTGCCACCTTTCCCGGCTAATTTTTAATTTTTTGTAGAGATGGGGGGTCTCACTATGTTGCCCAGGCTGGTCTTGAACTCCTGGCCACAAGCAATCCTCCTGCCTCGGCCTCCCAAAGTGCTGGGATTACAGCCATGAGCCACCACGCTTGGCTCAGAATGATTATTTAAAGGTCCAGAGTCCTTTTGAAGAGCTGGAGGGCATGACGAGCTTGGCATAATGTGGGAGGCTGCCTTCAGGTCAATATAAGAAGCTAGGGCTGGGTGCGGTGGCTCACGTCTGTAATCCCAGCACTTTGGGAGGCTGAGGCGGGCGGATCACAAACTCAGGAGTTCGAGAACAGCCTGGTCAATATGATGAAACCCTGTCTCTACTAAAAATATAAAAATCAGCCTGGCATGGTGGCAGGTGCCTGTAGTCCCAGCTACTCAGGAGGTTGAGGCAGGAGAATCGCTTGAACCTGGGAGGTGGGGGTTGCGGTGAGCTGAGATCGCCACTGCACTCCAGCCTGGGCCACAAAGCGAGACTCTGTGTCAAAAAAATAAAAAATAGAAGCTATCTGGGTGTGGTCCTTGGGTCAGCAGCCTCATCATCACCTAGGAGCTTGATAGAAGTCCAGGCACTGAGATCCATCCCAGATCTACTGAGCCAGAATCTGCAGTTAGCAGGATTCCTGGAGAATCACATGCACCTTTGGACTTGAGAATCACTAGGCTGGGAGACCAACAGGTGTGGCAAAACTGCCAAGTTGCCATAGGGAATCCTGGGAGGCCCTGGGGTTCCAGACACTGACCCAGATTCCTGGCTTCTTATCTAGTCTCTCCATTTATGGAAAGTGATGAGTGTTCAGAGATAGGAGGTAACTTTCCCAACGTCACCCAGCAAGACAGGAGCAGAGCTGGCATAGGATCTCAGACTTTTGGTGTCCTCTTCCTCAGCTTTAATCCCCAAGGCCATCAGGGGATCCCAGGGCTGCAGAAACCACAGGCTGGGCCGGGGCCAAGCAGGAGTCTCCTGAAGCTCCATCATCCCCATTAATCTCCCAACCTCAGAATGGGTTGTTTTCCTGAGAGGAACAATCAGTGCCTTTGGGGACAACAGAACCCCTGGGAGGGGGACTCTGAGAAGGCCCTGGGCTGCACAATGTAGATGGTGTCCTGCCAGCTCCCAAAAGACCAATCTTTCTTGGCAAGCTCATGGGGATGCATTCCCGGCAGCGTGACTCGGAATGGCAGGGTTACCAGGGAGCCTGGGATCTCCTTGGGGATGCCAGAGGGAACCCGAGGCACAGTGCCAGAGGAGGATGAGCACTGAGCTGCGAGTCCACGGACCAGAAGCCCAGCCCAACACTGCTGCTGATGGTTTTCAACCATCTACTTCATGTGCAGAAAACACTAATAACTATTGCTTATATTCTGATTCTGTCCATGAGCTCCATGACTCTAACTGTGGCTATGACACAGTCCCGGAATTCAGAATCCCAGAGTCCAAGTCTCTGCTCTGTCATCAGTAACCCTGAGATCTAGGCCCTGGATTCTAGACTAAGGGGCTCAGCATCTCTGAGCCTTAGTTTCTGCTTCTTTGAAATGGGTATGATCACACACCTACCACAGTGGCAAAACCTATAATGAGTGACTGTATCAAATGTCGCTGGAGACATGGAGCAACAGAGGCTCTCATGTGTTGCCGGTGGGAGTGTGAAATGGAACAGCCATTTTGGAAAAAGTTTTGGCAGTTTCGAGTAAAGCAAAACCTACACCTACCCTATGGCCCAGCAATCCCACTCCACGTAAGAGAAACAGAAATATATAGGAGATCGAGATCATCCTGGCTAACACGGTAAAACTCCATCTCTACTAAAAAATACAAAAATTAGCCAGGTGTGGTGGCACGTGCCCGTAGTCCCAGCTACTCGAGAGGCTGAGGCAGGAGAATCGCTTGAACCCGGGAGGCAGAGGTTGCAGTGAGCCGAGATTTCACCACTGCACTCCAGCCTGGGTGACAGAGTGAGACTTCATCTCAAAAAAAAAAAAATAAAGAAAGAAAGAAAAAAAATACATATATATGACCACCAAAGACTTGTACACAAATATTCATAGAGACTTGACTCACTATAGTTTAAGACTGGAAGCAACCCAAATGCCCACCCACAAGAGAACAGATGAACAACTTGTGATGTAGTCTGACAATGAAATACCACACAGCTCTGAAAATGAATGGCCCATTGATACATGGATGAATCTCACAATGCTGAGTGAAATAAGCCAGGCAGGAAGAGAATACACCATGCGATTCCATTTATATGAGATTCCAGAGTAGGTGAAACTAATCTGCTGTGGTAATGGTGAGAGCAGTGGTCTCTGGAGGGCAAGGAGGGATCCACTGGGAAGGAGCGGTGGCCTCCTGGGGAGGTGGCAACTGCTACAGCTGGATCTGGGTGTTGGTCATGCATGCAGAAACAGAGGTAAAAATTCACCCAGGAGTGCACTTGAGATTTGCTCATTGTACTGTGCAGTTTTACTCAATGAGAGAAAGAAAGAGTAAGCCATGTGGGAGGGATGGGGAGGACCAGGCCTACCTCCCAGGGAAGTTCTGAGAATGGTACTAAAGAAGACCATGTGTCCTGCTCCTAGGGGATGCTCAACCAAAGATTGCTAAGGACAAGCTGAAGTCTCGTAGGGGAGGCACCTCTCATTCTCTTGGGCCTCAGCTTCTTGCTCAGTAAAATGGGAATAATTAGCTTGCGGCTCACAGAGATGATGCTGCAAAGGTGCCCAGAACAGGGCTCGCCTCCTGAGTGGCCAAGGTGGGTCCTGTGTGGCCGCCCTTCACTCAGAAACAGACCGAGAAGGGCCCGGTGTGGTGGCTCACACCTGTAATCCCAGCACTTTGGGAGGCCAAGGCAGGCAGATCACCTGAGGCCAGGAGTTCAAGAGCAGCCTGGCTAATGTGGTGAAATCCCCATCTCTACTGAAAATACAATAATTAGCTGGGTATGGTGGTGCATGCCTGTAATATCAGCACTTTGGGGGGTCGAGGCAGGCACATCACCTGAGGTCAGGAGTTCGAGACCAGCCTGGCCAATATGGCAAAACAGTGTCTCTACTAAAAAATATGAAAATTAGCCAGGCATGGTGGTGAACGCCTGTAATCCCAGTTACTTGGGAGGCTGAGGTAGGAGAATCACTTGAACCTGGCAGGCAGAGGTTACAGTAAGCTGAGATCATGCCACTGCACCCCAGCCTGGGCGACAGAGAGAGACTCCGTCTTGAAAACAAAACAAAACAAAGAAACAGACCCAGAAGGTGGGCCTCAAAGTGCCGCCCCACCCTTTTCCCTTCCATGAATGTAGCACAGGTGACTCCACTTGGCTTGAAAAAGTTTCTAACGCCTCCTGGCAGGTGGAAGTTCTGAGCACCCTGGTCACAGAGAGGCCCAAGGGACTCAGAAGGCAGTGATCCAGGGGCTCTACTGGCAGGGATAGGCTGAGGTCTGAGCCACTGACAGCCACTCTTCCGGTCATCCTACATCAACAGGGGGAGTACGGATCACAGGCCATGTACAGGCAGAGAAACTGAGGCTCAGAACAGGTGAAAGGGCTGGATGGCAAGGGAACGAGACTCAGGTCCTGGTCAGTGTGACCCCAAATCCTGTGCTCATCTTAATACATCAATATGAAACGCGGAATGCTCTAAAAACCAGAGAACACTTGTGTACCAGCTATGTGACCCTGGGGGAGTCAGTAGCCTCTCTGGGTCTCAGTTTCCCTGCTCCGCTGGAACCGAAACTCTTATGAGGGCAAGGGTTTCTGTGTGTCTTGCTCTTCTTGTGGCCTCAGCACACAGAACAGCGTGTGGTATATAGTAGGTGCTCAGCAAATACTCGTTACATAAGGGAAGCAGTGATTCTGTGGACGAGGGTGGCGTGTAAGGTCAGCTTGGCCTGGTCCCAACCGACACCTCCGGCCCTTCCCACGATACCCCTGCAAAATGCTCAGTGCAGCTCCTCCCCTACCACCCTCCTCTGCTTCTTCATCTTTGGGCCTTATCCCTGTCCGCAGCCCCTCCTCCCTGCCTCCCCCTCCCTGTCTCCCTGCTCCCACGCCTTGTTCTTCTTCACAGAAACTTTCATGCCTGGGAGCGGGGCGAGAACTCTCTCTTCTCTGATCTTTTATAGCATTTCAGGGATGACACAGGTTTCTCCACATACCAGGTGCTGGCCAGCCACAGCCTGTGGCCACATCAGGCTTCGATCGCTTCTTGTAAGTAAAGTTTTATTTGAATACAGTCATATTCATTTATGCGTATCCATGGCCATTTTCACATATTATATAGCAAAGTTGAATCATTGCAACAGAAGTCATCCAGTTTGCAAGGCCTGAAATATTTAATCTGGCCTCTTACAGAAGTTTGCTGACCCCTGTCATAGATGAAGTACAGGCTATGAGATTTTACATGGATTATTTTGTCACATTTTCACAACAGCCCTACAGGAGCTTGGGGACTACTGTTATGCCCATTTTACGGATGTGGAAATCGAAGCCCAGAGATGATGGGACTTGCCCAAGGTCGTGCAACCAGTAGGCAGCAGGACCAGGATTTGAATCCACTGTCCCATGTCCCTATATTCTGCAATAGATTCTATTGCAAACACAACAGGACTAGCTTGCACAATGCAAGTAGATTCCGCAAGTGCAAGAGAAGAGAAGTTCTGAAGACGAGGGTAAATGGGGCCAGAGGAGCCCCGCAAGGCTCTGGGAAGAGGCAGAATCTGAGCTGAGTCATTCAGGGAGAGGAGATTTAGCCGGATGGTGGGGATGGTAAGATAAGAGATCTGGAAGAGCCCACAAAGGAAATTCAGAAGGGTTGGCCAGAGAACTGGGGCAAGGCAGGGGCACGAGCCAGCCGGGGAGGGCTGGCCCACAGCCAGGGTGATGAGGAACTGCAGAAAGATGCCAAAAATGATGTTTGTGGGCGATTCATCCACAGGGTCCCAAGAGGCTGCCAAGTCCACAGGCAGGAGAGGAAGGGAAATGCTGCAGGAAATTCCTCACTAGGCATCGCAAGGAATTCTGAATTCCCTAAAAAGGACATAAGTGAAAGTGCATAGCTTTTCGCAGGGCTGGTGAGAAACAAGGTCTTCCCTGTGGCCAAAATGTTGGAAAAAACTCCTCCAAGGGCACAATCTATGTGACCTTGGTCAAGTGATTTAACTTTCTGAGCCTCAATTTCCTCATCTGTAAAATGGGGAGCATCATGGGCTTGCGTGACAGTTGAAGGCATTGATGTTTGCAAAAGCACATCAAACAGTGCCTGGCACAGAGTAAGTGCTAGAGAAGGATTTGTTAGGTAAACACAGAGCACAAATAAGATCCAACTTCAGCAAATATCAGCTCCTAACTTTTTCACCCCAAATGATTCCCACACTGGTCGGAATTCGCTGGGCGCACAATGTGGTTAATTTAAACACTGCGGCAGAGAGGTGAACCTGAACGGCATTTCAATGAACACAAACCTTATTTTTAACGAGACATACTTTGGCACTTGCAAGAACATTTAAAAATACCTTCCCTGTTCCTCCAAAGCAGCATTGTGAGGCAACCAGGTCCAGGGAGAAATCCTTAGTTTTGGGGTCGTTGTTTCTTGGGGGGACCTGAGCTCTGGGGGTGTTGGCCAGAATTGCTGCAGGGGCTGCTGAAGGTGTCCATGGCTGAGAGTTGGAGACAGACCTTGCAAGTCGTTGATTCAACCCCCAAGTTGATGGCCATAGTTCTGTCTGGTTCTCTCTGGACCAAGGGTCTTCAGGGAGAGATTCTACATCTTTCTTTCAACAGCACACAGGGACACCTGATACTTGCCTACACTGCGCCCATCCAGGGATGGACTCTGGGACTGACGTTCCAGTGGGGAGACAGATGATGAACAGAGATGAATAAACTATCAAGATCATTGCAGAATTATATGTGCTTTGGAGAAAATTAAATAAGAAAGTGGGATAGAGAGACTCCTGTACCTGTGGTGGGGGCAGAAGGTCTGTAGGCGGGCAGTGAGGGCCTCTCCTCAGAGGAGGTGATGTTTGAGCTGAGGACGGAATGAGAGGGAGGAGCCACTAAGATCTGGGAAGTGTGCTGGAGGCAGAGAGAACAGTAAGTGCAGAGTCCCAGAGGGGGCTAAGCCTGGTGATCAAAGAGAAGGGCAGGGCCCTGGATTGTGATGGGCTACCAGGGGACTGTCTGGGAGTCAGAGGGAGAAAGAGGCAGGTCAGACCACACAAGACACCAAGGGGAAGCCACACCATGTGGCTCCGGCTGGTACCATGCATTCTGCATCTACCAGCAGCATGGATTGCTCACTCTGGCAGTTCTGTCCTGGCACCGTGCTCAGCACACAGTAGGTACTTAATAAATGTTTAATGACTAGTCATAAAACCCAGCTGAACTTCCATGTCAGCAGCAGGCCCTCAATCTCTAATTAAAGTTTGCTTGCTTTTAAATCAAGCATCTGCTTCCTGCATTTGCTTTCTTTCAGAAGGTTCTTGTGCATTTCTCATCACGACCTCTGTTTGCTCAACTGTTGGGCAAAAGGAGTGCATGCTATGATTTAGACTGTGCAGCATCTTGAAGCCCTTGCAAAGAGGCTGTGATATCTTGGCCCTGACACCTAGAAGTCCCTTGGCTGGGAAGGATTGCGTTTTGTTTGATGCTTGCAGTTGCAGTGAAATGTTGATGTCCAAGTGTTTAGGGAACAACAACAACAAGAGAGCCCGCCCACGAATGAATTATTTCTTTCAGAACTTCCCCCACTCCCAATAAAGTGCCTGTGGAGTATTCCACCTAGCTTGTACTATATCCAAACAGTGCCTCATAAAGGAAAAGCTGGTTCCTTGACCCTAAGCCCTATTTTTCCTAGCCTGAGCAGGTTTAGATCCTTTACCTGGGACCTCTCTCACTCACCCAGTGGGAGAATGCTGGGATCTTAGGCTCCGTGCCCTGATCCCATATTGCATTCAGGAATTTCTCATTTGAGATGGCTGACTGCAAAAGATGCAAGTGGTTTTAAATATACTTCATGAACGTAAGGCAACTTTGCAGATGTGATCCATTTAATCCCTGCTGTAAGGGAATTAATGACTCCCAATTTACAGATGAGGAAAGTGAGGCCTTAGGATGTTATGGGATGAACAGGAAGTCTCTGGTGGGTTCGGATTGACCTGGGTCTTCTGACTGCCAGTTGCACCCTGTTTTCTACTGCAAGGGGCCAATACAAATGCAAAAGCTCAGTGTCTTGTCATGGGGCTGGGAGGGAGTTACATGGGACATTGACCTCCCGCCATCAGAAACAACTCAACAGAGACTGGAAAGCAAACAGAGCAACTGTGCCCAGGACCCTGACGGCAGCTCCTTGGCAAATTCAAGGCACTAATCACAGGCCAGGTGCCTACTGCTTGCTGGACCCTAGGAACATCGTGGCAAGCAAGGCTGCCCTCCTGCAAGGGACAGTCTGAAGGGATGGTGGTTATTAAGCCAAAGAAACTTGCAAGGAAGAGAACTTTCCGCTTGGACTTGAGGCAGAGCAGGAGCTTCCCGGGTGGAGATAGGGTGGGAGGGGGCAGAGGCAGGGGCTGCTGGAAAGCTCGGGGAAGGCAAGAACACAGAGGAAGGAGCCAGAGGCCAGCTTGGCGGGAATGGGGACCAGGAGAACATGCAGGGGATGAGGCTACGGAGGTATTTCCCACAAGGCAGCTGGAGCACCTGGAGTCCAGCTCATCCCCTGGGACATGAAGTTTGAGTTCAGAGAGGGCTTTACTTTGGGAACGCTCTTGTTCCCTTCCTGGCGGCCTGACCCAGCCCACAAGTGTCCCCGTACAACCGTGGAGGCTCTACAGGTGCCAACCTGGATCTCTGTAGGTGCATCCTCACACCCATGGGCTCTTCTGTACCCCGTGGTGAACTGCATGTACGGGAGAAGCATAGGTCACAGTCCCGAATGTCCACAGAGCTGAGCTGCCCACTCTTTCCAGAGGGAAAGGGAAATTTTGCTTGTGACTGATATTCACAGAATATCCTCCCAGCCACTGCTCGCAGGAGCTGCATTCCCTGAACTTCCTGCCTTAACTCCTTAATTATTGTACACTTTCGGTCAATGCTAAGGACCTAACTTCCCATTCTACCACTTGCCAGCACTCACTCCTGATTCCAGACACAAATACCCACCTGCTTACTCATGTCACTGTGGGATATCTAACAGGCATCCCAAGCATAACACAGTTTCACCCGGTTTAGCCTTCTCTTCCTCTGGGCTTCCCACTTTAGCAAATGGCCGCCATCTTCCCAGTTGTTCAGACAAAATCCAGGAAGCTCTCTTAGACCCCTCTGCTCCCACACGCCTTGCACCCATCCGCAAGTCCTGCTGGTGCTGTCTCCAAATAGTTCCTGAATTGGACCTCTTCCCCTCCTCCCCTGCCACACCCAGGTCCAAGCTGCCATCACCTCTGGTCTGGATGCTGGCAACTCTCTCCAGCTCACACACCTGCCCTGCTATAGCCTGGATGCCACAGAGGAGCCAGATGGTTCATTCCAAAGCACAGGTCACATCACGCCACACCTCTGATCAAACTTCTCCAATGGTTTGCACTGTAATTAAGATCCAGTGAGAGCTCCATTTGCTGGCCTGCAAGACCCGACTCTGCCCGTCTCTTCAGCTTCTTCTCTGCCTCACTTCCCTAGTCACTCTCTCTACTGGCCTTCTTTCTGTCTCACCAACATGCAAGTTTGTTCCTGCTTGGGGCCTCTGCACTCACCATTCCCTCTACCTGAAACATGTTTCCCAAGATGTGTGTCTACCTCCCTCTGTGATTCAGAGCTCAGCTCCAGGGCTTCTCTGCCAAAGGCTTTCCCTTACCTCCCTCCCTAATGCTTTTCCCCTCGTCATTTTCCATCACATCACACTATTTGGTAGTGCCCTCAAAAGTAACTTCTCTATTTGCTTACGTGTTCCCTCTGTTCTGTCACTGGAATATAAGCTACATGAGAACCTAGACTCTCCAACTCTCTGTTTAATCATGGGGTATCTCCAATCTTCAATCTAGAACCCTGCCTGGCAAATAGTAGGTGCTCAATAACAGCTGCTGACATACTGACTTCCTCCCTGCCTTCACCCAGGCTGTGTGTTTCCTCCTATAGTGCTGTCCCCGCAGTGGTCATTTTTATTAGTCAAAGATATTTTTAGAGGAGATAGATAGTGGTATTTGTTTACTTCTGACCAAAGCCATGATGTCATCATTTTTACCCAGTTATGTCCTTGCTCTGTCATGATTGAAAAAAGTGGCATTGGAGACTCCAATGTCCCACATTTGCAACCTGGGCCCTTAGCTCAAGTCATCAGCAAGAATGAGAGAAGAATGCTGGGAGCAGAGGAGCGGAGAAAGGAAGGGGACCCTGCTGGCACCTGGGGTGCCAGTCTTCAGGCCAGGAGCTTTTCTTGGGTCCTCTCAGTTGAGTCTCCATCATCCCAAGGGGCAGATCTTATTTTTGCCATTTTGCAGATGAGCAAACTGAGGCTCAGAAGTTTAAACAACCTTCCCAAAGTCACACAGCTGGGAAGTGGTGGGATTTGGCACTAGTCTGTCTCTCCAGGGTATGAACCTCTGAGGTTCCTCGAGAGAATCTTTGCTTTCGCCCCTGAGGATCCCATCTTTAAATGGCTGTGCATCCTTCTGTCCCCTTCTCAGAGGGAGGCACAGCTTAGAAGCATGCCACCAGCCTCTCCTCAGAGGGATGAGAGGGAGCATCTGGATGGATTGCATTTCCAAAGCAAGAACTCCTGCCATTCCTCAAAGTTTGATGGAGACCTTCCAGAGAAGGTGGTGCACATTTTGCTTAAACACACATGGCATCCAGACTGAGTCCTTCTGTCACACCCCACTGCCCGGCTCTGCTCTGGTCCCTGCTCACATGGCACTGCCTCAGTGGCCTCTCCCTTGGCCAGCTACACAGTCCTCCCCATCTCTGCCTCACATCTCGCCCTGACCTCGAGTGAGTTTACCTCACACACTTAGCACCATCAGATAATCTATTGTGTTATAAATATCCTAGCCTGTAATCCCAGTACTTTGGGATGCCGAGGCAGGTAGTTTGCTTGAGTCCAGGAGTTGGAGATCAACCTGGCAACCCCATATCTACAAAAAACAAAAACAAGCAAAAAATTAGCTGTGTGTAGTGGCGCATATCTGTAGTCCCAGCTACTAAGGAGGCTGAGGTGGGAGGATCAGCTGAGCCCAGGAGGTCCAGTGAGCCACGATCATACCCCTGCACTCTAGTCTGGGCAACAGAACAAGACCTTGTCTCAATATATATGTATATATTGAGAGAGACAGGGTTGTTTAGTTTAGTTGTTTTATTTTATTTTATATTTATTTATTTATTTATTTATTTATTTATTTTTGAGACAGACTCTTACTCTGTCACCCAGGCTGGAGTGCAGTGGCTTGATCTTGAACCTCTGCCTCCCTGGTTCAAGCAAATCTCCTGCCTCAGCCTCCTGAGTAGCTGGGATTACAGGCACATGCCACCACACCAGGCTAATTTTTGTATTTTTAGAAGAGAGAGGGTTTCACCATGTTGGCCAGGCTGGTCTTGAACTCATGACTTCAAGTGATCTACCTGCCTTGGCCTCCCAAAGTGCAGGGATTACAGGTGTGAGCCACTGCCCTGGGCTTAGTTTAATTCTTCATTGTCTTCTTTTTCTAGAACAGAAGCTCCAAGAGGGCAAGTGTTTCTGTTTCTGTGTTTTTTTTTTTTTTCTCATTGTCATGCTCTTAGTGTCTAGAAACAAGGCTGGCACACAGCCAGAGATCAATAATATTGGTTAAGTGAATGCATTTAATTACTGTATATACTCAGTCCACATTTTATGCCTTCCTAATGTTATTCTGAGATTTCTTCCTTTAAATAAAAGTTTTATTATATGAGCAATACAAATCCATAGTGAGAATTTAAAAAAAAGAGGAAAATAAGAACCTTCAGCAATCTCCCCATGCCACTAGTACACTGAGGAGTATTCTCTCATGGATTTTACTTATTCATGGATACAAATGTATTTTTGCAAATTCATTCATTCAAATATTAGTTATCACATGTTCACCGTATTTCAGGTGCTGTGCTCAGCACTGGGATCTTACTGTGCAGTTGACATTTAGGGCTGGAAAATTCTTGATATGGGGTTGCACTGTGCATTAGCCTTTACTCAGTGGATGCCGGCAGCACCTCTCTAGTCATGATGGTCAAATGTCTCTAGACATTGCCAAATGTCCCTAAGGGCAAGGGTGGGCAGAAATGGGCCGTATTGAGACTTGCTGGTCTAGAGGAGGAGAGGGAATGTTTGTAAAGGATCAGTCATACTGTATGCTGTCTCAAGTGCCCATAAACTGGCACTCACCAATATTTGTGAACCCTTTCCACATCCCGAGACGCCTTCTGATGGCAACCTGGTCCACAATTCATAGCAGCAGTTCCACAGTCAGGCACTGAGGCCATACACTTGACTCTGCTTCAAAGGTAAGCACAAGAGCACACCACCTCCTCTGCCTATCTCTGGGCCGGCATCACCCAGCCTGACTCCACCAGTATCCACCAGAATGGAGGCAAGCATGGGTTTCTGGAGGAAAGGATCTCAGCCCACATATCTCTCACCCAGCACCCACTCAGCACTTTCTCTAGGGCTCCCTTGCTGAGTGATTGACAGGCACTATTTCACGGAATCTCTACCACAATCTTAAGAGGTAGAGATGCTTTTTATGCCCATTTTTACAGACGAAGAGAGTGTGGCTCAGAGAGGTTAAGTGACTGGAAATGCAAGAAGAAAAGAACTAGAAATAGATGCAACTGGAAATAGCCTCCCTTTTATATTTAAGTCCATCTGGATTCAAAGAGAGTTGTCTGCGGCTGGCAGTGCTGCGTGAGCCTGTGTGTTAGATATTAGGAGGAATCGGGCTGGTCTCAAGGTTCCCAGATCCTGACATCTTTTAAGGACATAAGCTAGGCAGCAAGAAGGGGACAAAGTCCACACACCTGGGTAGGGGTGCATCTGGCTCTGGGACTCCAGTCACTGGGAGGAACTGGACCTGTGGGTGGGGATGGGTCAGGGTGGGCTTCCTTTGAGATCTTGCTGGCAGAGCTGCACACCCCCGGCCTGGTCCCCCTGAACTCCAGCCACTCCCATTTGCCCATCCCCACTCTAGGGGATAAATGGCATGGCCCAGAGAGGCTGTCAGAGTCCTAGAAGGATAGAGACCCACTGTAGGATTTGGTCTCTCCACAGCCTTGCTCATTAGTAAGTTCATTAGTAAACTTTTGTTGAGTCTTTCCCAGGCCTGGAGATATGGAGATGACTAAGGTACAGCCCCGAAGAGGGCTTACAGACCATCAGAGGAGACAGGTTAGAAATGGTTGTGCTGAGAAGCGTGCTAGAACACTGGAAAAGATGAGCCTGTTGCCGAACCCAGTTCCACTGCGATGCAAGCGTATATTAATGCTGTCCCCGAAGAATGGCGCTGTGGGACAGGGTCTGCTTTGGGTCAGGCAATCAAGTTTCCAAACACAGGACCAGCCCTTGTCCCACAGGATCTCAGAGACTCTTGTGGGCCTCAGTTTTCCAAATGGGATCATAGACCCAGTCCTTGATGAAATTATGTGCTTAGAGCACTTAGCTCAGTGCCCAGCACTTATGAGGTACTTAGTAAAGTCTCTAACACCTGTCAGAATGGCTGAAGTAATAATGAGAACGAATACACACTGCCAGCAATCCCAAGTGTGGGTGAGGATGTGGAACTACTGGAGCTCTCATCTGTTGCTGGTACCTACTCTGAAAAAGAGTTTGTACAGTTTCTTATAAGGTGTAACATAAACCTACCACACAACTCAGCAACCCCACCCCTAGGCATTTACTCAGGAGAAACAAAAACTTATTTCAAACAAAAAAATAAAGTGTCTCTATTCATCATTACCCCAAACTGAAAACAATCCTCATGTCTCTCAATGGATGATGAGATGAATGGATAAACTACGTCTGGTGCATCCCTCCCATGGACGCTACTCAGCAAGAAAAAGCAAGGTACTACTGATACATGCAATTGGATCTCCAGCCACTGTGTTAAGAGAAGCAAGGCCCAAAGCTTACATTGATATGATATGATTTTTGGTATGATTCCATTTTTCAATGGTATTATGGAAAAGGCAAATCTGTATATCAGTGGTTGCCAGGAATTTGGAGGAGGGAAAAGGTTGACCACAAAGTGACGAGGGGTAAATTTGGGGGGTAATGGAACTGCTCTGTGCCTTGATTAGGGTGGTAGTTACACAACTGTATGCATTTGTCAGAATTCACCGAACTGTACACTAAAAGGGGTATGCTTTACTGTAAGAAAATTATTTCTTAATTTTTAAAAATAGAACAAAAGCCTTCTAGAGTGTCCTTCAGCCTTGCTGAAGGCTGCAGGGCCACCTCCTGGGTCATTCCTTCCTCCCCTGGGTTGCCTAGGGCTGGCAGGTGCCTGCCTCCCCTGCATGACAGCCCAGCCTTTCCCCTCCAATGTGGAGAAAGAGGCACAGCTGCTCTTGAATTCACTCTGCGTCATTCTTAGTGGAAGACTGCTCTCAGTGGCCACCCAGGGCCATGGGAGCAATGGATTTCTGTGAGTTCTCCTGCTCCAAGGCACTCTCCTGCCTGATAAAACCCTTGAAGAGGAAGGAGGCCAGTTGTGCTCACAACATCAGCATGGAGGAAGAGCCTGAAGCATGTGCACCCGTGCATGTGCCTTCAAGACTTGGGGACTGAGGACCAAGTTTCAAAGGCCAGCTGTTCATGTCCACTGACACAAGGTTCAGCTCCTGAGCTCCCTGACCTCCTAGTCCCCACACTTTACAAGCCAGGGAGTGGTGACACCAGGTGAGGACTTCCTGTTGAAGGCTCCAAAGCACCTTCCTGTTCCCATGCCCTGTCCCTGTAGGTATGTGAGCTTATAACTCCTGGTCGGCATGTGCTTTATCTCAGCAATCCCCTGCTTGCCCACAACTGGAATAACCACAGTGCTGGTGACCCCTAAGTCAATTCACCCTTCTGAGAGGAAGATCTGTCTTGGATTTTCCACCACGGATGAACCTCCCCAGTAGACGTCCTTGAAGCACTGTAAACAGGTCTTCCGTGAATGTGTAATTGACTCATTAGTTCATGCAGGCACTGGGGGTTCAGTGCAGTGCACACTCAGCCTCCTTCACTTGCATGTCCACAATGTACTCTGTGGGTTCTCCTCAAGCGGACTTGCCCTCATCAACCTGTCCTCCACACAGCAGGGGCCAACCCCATGCTCAAAACTTTCCAATGGTCCCACTGATTTAATGATCAGGTTCAAACACACTAGCTGACCCCCAAAGCCTCTGAGGCCAGAGGTCACTGAGAGCAAAGCCTTGCATAGAGCTCACCGCTGTGGTGCCCCTGCTCTCTCTCCCTCAAATCATCCGTCGTGCTCCTCTCCACTGGATCACTCAATGGATCCATGAATCTACCACTTACAAGCATGGCATGCACTCACCTGTCTTAAAAACACGCCCTTCCTTGATCTCAGCTTCTCTTATTGCTCAATTTCTGTTTTCCTCTATGGCTATAATCCTATCCTACAATGCTTGCTTCAGAAGGGATGAATAACTATAATGCCAAGAATTCTAACAGTGTTGATAGTTCAAGTTTGGAAAGCACTTTATAACACCAAATTGGTATGATCCCAGATGTGGGAACTTAGGCTTGCACTGCTGAAGGCCGTTTAAGTAGTGCCATAGAAATCCATGTTTCCTGACCTTCAATTCCTGACCTTCAATTCCAGGGCACCTTCATCAGCCAGGAATCAGGGCAGGCCAGAGGGATTGAGACAAGATACCCAAAGGTGAGGGGCATCTAGAATAATAGGGGTCAAGTTCTAGAAAGTGGGTGTGCATACAGAGGCCAAATTTGGGCAGGAAGCAGATCAGAGGACCTCAAGGTGGAGAAGGAGATCTGAGACCCGCACTGGTCCAGGGCTCAACCATGTGGAAGGCTGGGAAGAAGAATGAACTCACAGATACGGAGAACAGCCATGGTAAGGACTTGATCCTTCTCTTCCTGCATCTTCCTACTGCTTTCAGTATCTCTACCATCCCTGATTTGCAGCTTAGGAGGCCAGGACTAAGAGAGGTGAATACATAATGCCCCTGGGCTGATTTGCCTCAATGGAGGCAAACAATACAAAAAGAAGGGAAGTGGATGGTGGAGAGATTTGAAAAGATTTTTTCAATGTTTGAGATTATCTATAACCATAAGTCAAACATAAATAAAGTCACTCACCTATGTGGTGGAGCAGGGATCAGAGGCCAAGCCTGGGGGATTCCCACACCCATGCCCCTTCCTCTGTGCCCCACAGAGACTCCGCCCATCCCAGGTTTGTGCTTTTCTGTTGGAAAAATTCCGGGCATGCAAAGGCCCAGAGTGTCCTTTTTCTTTCCCCTTGAAAATGGAAACTTGAGTAATAACTCTTGCAGACATTTTTTCTCCCATATCTCCAGGGCCTTGTCCCTTCTGAGAATGGATCTTTGTCTTGTCATCATGAACATGAAACACCCATGGCCACACCTCTTTCACCTCTCCTGAGAGTGATGGCACTCCCACAGTGGCCCTGTCTGCTCAACCCAAACACAAGTTAGTTTTCATTTCTTTTCCCACTGCTACCCTGGAACATGACTGTTTGCTTCCATTTACTGTCCCCTCTCCCCACTTCTTTTGGGACAGGGTCTAGCTCTGTTGCCCAGGCTGGAGTGCAGTGGCACAATCATGGCTCACTGCAGCCTCGACCTCCTGGGCTCAATCAATCCTCCCACCTCAGCCTCCTGAGTAGCTGGGACTACAGGTATGCACCACCACCATGCCTGGCTAATTTTTATAATTTTTGTAGAGATGAGGTTTTTCCATGTTGCCCAGACTTGTCCCAAACTTCTGGGCTCAAGCAATGCACCTGCCTTGACCTCCCAAAGTGCTGGGAATACAGGCGTGAACCACCATGCCCAGCCCATTTGCTATGTCTTCTAATGGGTCTCAGGGAAGCATCATAAACCTGCTGTCAGGTTAGAGATGGATTTCAAATTCAATTCTATTTTTAAAAGAAAATAAAAGGAAGGTCACCTAAAAAATACGTCAAAATCCATAAGTCTCTATTGGGCACTTACTAAATTCTAGCTCTTAGACCCTTCTAAGTCTGCAGTATTAGCCCAATTTTATAGATGAAAAACTAAGTCTAAGGTGGTTAAGTCATTCACAGCCACGGGAAAACAGCTGGAATCTGAACTAGGTCTGAGGGACTCCAGAGTTCATGCTCTCATTACCAATACCCTGGCCTAGAATAGGCTCTGAGAGTTCACTGTCTGTGCAGAAACAAGTCTATTTAATTAGCATCTATATTTGTCTGGCACTGTATTAGATTATTTCAATGTTTTAGTTTATTAATCCACACAGGCAAAAAGAAAGAGGTATCATCACCCCCATTTTATAGATGAGGAAATGGAGGCTTAAGTGGTTAAGATCACCAGCTAGTTAGAGGTTTTAACTTAGGTCTGCCTGATATCCAATGCAGTTATTTTCCCAGATACTCACACTGAGTCCAGATGCAGCAACTACAATCAGTTCAAAGACCAATGCAATCGCAGACAGACCGATTCAAAGGTACTGCAATATTTCGGGAGCCCCCTGCTGATCAGGACCTTGGAGAGCTCCAGGTGCCTCTGAGTTGATTGGTTCCAGGATGCTGACCTCAGTGCATTCCTAGGTTCTCATAGGCCCACACTGGACAGATCCCTCCCACTCCAACCCGGAAGCCGTTGAAGGGCTAGCATCTGCTGCTGTAAGTGGGCCTTTAGTTACAGGACACTGTCAGATGTCCGGGGGCCTTTTGGGGAAGGAGGTGTGCTGGAGGTTCTCAGGTCATGAAGCGGGGTGTTAGTCTTCTTAGACATTCCAGTGAGCATCTCCTCTTCTAGGTGCAATCTAAGGTCCTAATTAGTAAGGTATACCTTAGTGAAGAGTTCTCAGTGGAATAATACACGTTTCCAGCTGCATCCCACCAGTTTATAAAATAATTATTTGTGGCATTATCATTTTCCATCTTCACAACAGCCCTGTAAGTAAAATATTACCCTCACAGTGCGGACAAGGAAACAGAGGCTCAAAAATAGTAGATGACCTGTCCAAAGTCACACAGCCAAGAAATCTCAGAGCTAAAACTTAAACCCTGGTGATCATTACACCAAGTTGACACATCTCATGTAAAGAGACCACATTGCCTTCCATTAAGGATATTACATTTATCGAAATTATGTTTACTTGATGCTTGGAAATTTTGTTTTGAGAGCCACCTGTAAATATGACCATACTCCATCACATTTTCAGGATTCAAACATCATTTGTTAATCGATACAAATGAAGATTGCTTAATGGAATAAAATCCAAACTTCTTTCCATAGCCTACAAGGCTGTATGTGAACTGACCCCTGTCCAGCAATCTGACCTCATCTCTTATTGCTGTCCCCTTTGAGTGCCATACTCCAGCCACATCAACCTCCCTGCTGCTCCTCGAATCCGCCAAGCACATTCCCAACTTGGCATTTTTGCACTGACTGGGTCCTCTGCCTGGAAGTCTCTCCTCTCAGATCTTTGTAAGCTGCCTGCTTGTCACTGAGCTCTCAGCTCAAAGGTCCCCTCTGCAGAGAGGCCCTCCCTGACTACCCAAGTAGCCTCTATTCACTAAACTACATCACCTTGCTCTATATCCTCCCCAGCACAGACACCTGCCAGCACCTTAAAGACCCATTTAAAGCAGAAGACCCAGCCCTTCAATGGCTTCCAAGTCGAGGTGGGAGGCATCTGTTCATGACACTCTGAAACAATTCAGTTGATTGAGTAGTGCATTTTCTTTCTCACTTATTTAGAACCAAAGCTCTGTGAGGGCAGGGACTCTGTGGGTATGAACATCACTGTGTTTCCAGCATCATGTGCAGGGCAGACACCTAATAAATGTTTACTGAAGGAATAAACTTCATAATCTGTCTCATGCAGTGACCACAAATTTAGATTTTTGCATGTCTCCAATGTGTCTCTGATTTCTTCAAGGGAGATGCCAAGGCTTTGAAATCAAAGTTCTTAGAACATTTTTAGTAGCATGCCCCATATAACAGATGCAGAGGGAGAAGCTGTCACTGTAGAATGGTTAAGCATCACTTTAGTAGCAATCAAAAGAACTCATATTTCTTCAAAGAGGAAAACAAAAAGTCCCAGACAGGATTGTGAATTCCTTGGCCGTTTGCTCCTCCCTGGCTTAGTTTCAAAAGAGAACCAGGGTTTCCTGAAGAGGGGCTCAAATTATTCTGAAGGGCCACTTCTCTCTGTCCTTTAAGACGTAAACTCTACAGTCAGCTGCCAGCAGCAGCTCAGGGATGGGAGAAACACACAGTTGAGAAAATCTTCTTTCCCAAACGAAGGAGGCTGCAGGGAGCCAGAGAGAGCTCTGATGTGCGTGGCTTCCCCCAGGCACACTCTCTATGAGGAATTCTTAGCAAACCAAGGCACGTGGCACACCACAGGTGAGTATGCGTGCACACACACAGGCACACACGCACGCAAGTGCACATGCACACAGACACACCCAGGCACACACACAGACACACACAGGCACACACACGCACAGGGCCACACACACACACAGGCACACAGGCATACATATACATGCACACACACATGCACAGGCACACAGGTACACACAGACACATACATACAGGCACGCACACAGGCACAGACACACACACAGGCACACACACAGGCACAGGCACACAGACATACACACACACAGGCAGAGACACACAGGCATATACGCATAGGCACACACACACACAGGCACAGGCACCCAGGCACACACAGGCACGTACACACAGGCACAGAGGCACACACACAGGCACAGGCACACAGGCACAGGCACACAGGCACAGGCACAGGAACGCACAGGCACAGGCACACAGGTACACACACAGGCACAGGCACAGGCACACACACAGGCACAGGCACACACAGGCACAGAGGCACACACACAGACACAGGCACAGGCACACACACAGGCACAGGCACACACAGGCGCCCATACACAGGCACATGCACACAGGCACACAGTGTCTCAGGACTTCTATCAGCCCCTCCTGCAGGGAGTTGCAGGCATGGCAGGGAAGTTAGGGGGAGCCCCTAGGTTAAGAAGGAAAGAAGGAGGAAACCACGAGCAGAGCTAAAGGAGGGACAAGTAACTGGCCATCAAGCCATCCCCAAATATTTGCCAAGTCGCCCCTCACCCTTGCTAGCCAGCTGTGTGGCAGCTGAGTGAAATGGTTCAGAATGTCAGGTCTGGAGCCAGACTTAGTGGGTTTGAATCTTGGTTCTACCTCTTGCTAACTGTGACCTTTGATAACTTATGGCAGAACTCTGTGCCTCAGTTTCCCCATTTGCTGAAAGAGAACAACAATAATAGTATCTACTGCCTATAAGTAAACTTTACATACATTTCAGCTGCTGCCGTGTGTTTTTAGTTGTTGCCATCGTCCTCAAGCCTTTGAGCCTTGGTCATCTCCTCTGTTAAATGGCCCTCAAGCTACCAGCCCTCAAAAGGACATGACAAGGATTAAATTGGAAGAGGACATCATCTATTGGGTGAACATCGCATATTGGGGGCCAATTTGAACAGGATGCTGGATCAAGCTCCAAGCTGGGCTACTAGGGGGCAGGGACATGAACAACACAGTTTCTGCTCAAAGGCAGATATCAGGGGAAGGTAAGTGATGAGACAAACAGGAAAAGACCCCTCAGAACACAAAAGTCTCATGGGAATTCAGGGAAGGGACAGGATTCTCTGTGAGGTATTCCAGAAAGGCCTCACAAAGAAGTGAATTGAGCCAATTTGAGGTAAACAAAGCTTGCTGCAGGGGCATGTGAAGAATGCGGTACCTCCGTAGAGATTAAAAACAGGGTGTAAGGGCCAGAGTCCCTGGGTTCAAATCCCAGTTACTCTACCTCCAAACTGTGTGCCCTTGAGCAAGTGGCTTAACGTCAACTGTGCCTCAGTTTACTTACCTGTGAAGTGGAGGTAATTACAGTACTTTCATTGGTTGTTACCAAGATTAAGAGTGATGACACATGTTATACATGTAGCCTAATGTCACAAGCTTTATGTTCTTAAGTGACAAAATTTGGAGGGAACATAATACACTTATGTTCTTAAGTGACAAAATTTGGCTTCTACCCCTCCCAACTATGTACTCTCCTGAGAAAAGGAGAACGCCACCCTGAGGCTACGGGGATTTAAAATGAATGACCCTCAACTTCCTCCTCAAGTTACTCTAGACAGATTCTTACCTTTGAGCTTTCATCCCTGCACTTCCCACACCTACTTAAGCTCTAGGAGGATCTGTGGTTGAGCAGATCAAAGTAAACAAGCAAGCGAGCAAACATACAGAAACCTGAGTCTGCACAGAATCAGCGTTTGCTGATTGACTGCACAAATGCATTTAACCAAGAAGAGGGCATTTCCAAGGTAGCTTCTCAGTCCTAGAAACAATTGAGCAGGATCGACGACCTGTATGAAGCCCATGGCCTGGAGCACACACCAAGGGGATGCTGATGTGGCACCTGTTCTCTCAGCCATGGATCTAATAGGACGTTTATTTTATCCCCTTCAGGGAAAAGCATACCTGATAACAGGTAAGTGATCCCACCTGCCCCGTGTTACTGTCCCAGCCCTCTGCCCAGGCCTGCAGTAACAATCGGCCTCCGAGAGGGACCCAGTGCCCAGGATCATATTCCATTTCCCCAGGGGGAGCGGAAGCAAGCCCTGAATCTTTGGGGCCTTAGTCCACACTCTGGGATGCTAGTAGAGGAGTCTTTCAAACATGTAGCTCAGGCAGCTCCCTGCCCCTGCTGAATAACCTTCAGTAGCTCTCCATGGCCTTCCGAACAAAGTCTGGAGGCTGGGTGTGGGTTTGACAGGTCTCCACCTACTCCACACCCCTGGGCTTCACCTGTTTCCGCTGCTTCTCACCATTGGTTCCCAGAACTGGCCTCACCCTCCTGAACACTCCACCTTTGGCTCTTCTGAGGTAGACTCCTGCTCATGCTCCCAGACCCTCCTCTTCACCAGGAAGCTTTCCCCTCCCTGCTGGGGCTCCCTCCAGCCCCCACATCACCTTGTTCTCCCAGGTGCACTCTAATTTAATGTCTTTCCCCTGGACTGAGAGCCCCTCGAGGACAGGCATGGTGCCAGTTTCATTTCTGTACCCGCAGCACTGTCCAGCACGGGCATGCCCCCGAATCTGACAGGGGCTCAGGAACCTCTCCCACCTGGACGAGCTCCAGCATCGTGGAGTTCACAGTAGACTTTGAAACCAGGAAATTAGGTCACTTTTTTAGGTGGAGTCTTTGCCCCCAGGTATTACCTAAGTGTATTCATTCAACTGTGACTGAGTACGTGATCTGCACCAGAACTGTGTGAGAAAAATAGACAAAGCCCTGTGCTCATGGAGCTCGTGTTCTATCAGGGGGTGGGGGTGGGGCGACAGGCAAGAATTCAAATGGATAAACAAGATCATTTTTGAGTGAGGAGGAACGTAGTACAGGGGGTGGAAGGTGATTACCCGGATTCTGGAGGGCTTCTTGGAGAAGAAGACATTTGAGATAACACGGAACCAAGGGGAAGGTAGGATAGGTAGCTTGGGCTAGGCTTTCCCACAGGCCTCTCCATTCAGAGTTTCGTCTGCACCGCCTTGCTGAACAGTGCACCATTTCTGTGCAAGAAGCCAACAGGTGGTAGGAGCAGAGTATTGGAGAGCAGAGGGGCTGGGGCTGGTGGGGGGCCATGGGGGCCACACCCCCACACCGCTCTCTACTGGCTCTGCCCTGAGCCCCTGCTGGGCCTGTGTAAAATCAGAAAATATATTTCTCTTGCCCTAGGGGTTTCATTTCCCAAATGAGTCCCCAGAAGTACTGTTAACCAGATGCCCAAGGAGAGCTGGCACCTTACAGGGTGGATTCCTCTGCACTGAGCAGTAACCCGTTGCTGATTGGCAGCCAGTCACGTGCCCCCAGGCTCTGTGCCCGCCCCTTGCTCACCATTTTCTGGCTGGAAAGAGTCCAGACATTGGACTTCCATCTCCTCTAAGTCATCTCCCCCTACCAGCCTGGAGCTGAGGGTGAGGGCAGCCTGCTCAGCCCCAGCAGCTGCATATTTAATTAAAATGGAATCACAGTTCACCCAGGAACCAAGGGGTAAAACAAAGGGCCCTTTCACGGCGGGAACTGGCTCTGCTTACAGGCATTGGCCGTGGATTTACTCACAAGCCCCTGGTTTCAAACTCCAGACGGGGCTGGTGCTCTGGTTCCCAATCAGCGGGATCTGTCACCCTCTCCCTGCCCCCAGCCCGGCAGTGCTGACTCTGGCTTGCACAGGGGCCCTCTGCCCAGTTGAGGGCCTGCCTGCAACTGTTCTGAGGGCACCTGGGGATCACTCACCTTGCTTCCCAGAAAACCAACCTTTTCCCTCCCTGGAGAGGGCTGAGCGAGGGCATGGGGAGGGAGATGAGCTGGAATGAGGGGGTTGACCACAGAAAACATGTGGCGGTCAGGCGAAAGCCCAGATGAAGTGTTTGGGGCAGTGCAAGACTGAGAAGTCCCTGGGAAAGAGGTTGGGCATATGGTTGTGACTCACCACCCAGCAACACCCCAGCTTCCAAGACCTGGACATTCTTGGAGCCTACAAAACCAGCAAGCACAGAGTGCCAGCCAGGAGACCCCCATGGGTCTGTGAGCCTACTGTGCACCAGGGCCGGCCTCGCAGGCTCGCCCTGCTGAGATCTCTCAAGAATCTCTGAGGACAGAAGGGATAGTGTGCCAAGTGTAGCAAAGGGCAGGAGAGTGGCCACACTCTCTAGGCAGAAAAGAAGAAGGTGTCCCCAGAGGCCATGATTGGTGCCCAGGGTGAGCCAGGATACTCCGGGAACACTCAGAATTGGCACAAAGGAGTCCAGTTGGGTCATACCCTGAGTCCTGGGCCCATGACAAGGGGGCCAGCCACTGGCTGGTCCCTGGGACAGGCTCCAATCGTGGCGTATTCAGCCTCAGCCCCGAGCGGAGGAATAACATGGGGAGGGAGGACTTGCCTGAGTCAGAGGCCTTGGATCTGGCCTGGCTGTGCTCCAGGCTGGCTGTGAGAGTCTCCCCTTGCTGGGCCTTGGTTTCCTCATTTATAAATGGAGGTCATAATTTGAACCGCTGATTGTGGAGGAACCGTGAGTTAGAAGGTCTCTAAGACCTGTTCGACTTAGCATTCTGTCTGTCTCGGTCATTCAGTATAAATCTGGCTCCTACTCTTCCCCCAGGCACCTCCTCATTAAGGCTGGTGGCTCAGCAGAGCCTGGCAGGGAAGGCCCCTGGGGAAGGGAAGGCCCAGGAGCCTGCATGTACCCACAGCAGCTCACACCTAACAGCAGCAAGAGCTGCGGGGCAGACCCACACCCTGGAACTTGGGCAGAGCCCAAACGGAGGTCCCCAGAGTTCAGGGCTGAGGGGAGCCCCACTAGGAGCCATCCCCCAAGTCCCTTCCAGCCATGGCCCTTCTCCCTACTCTCTTTTGTATTTTTCTTCATTTCCTCCCAGCTAAGCCCGCTCTTGGGAACATAATTCATTAATATGGGATTAAAGGGATCCAGGTTGCCTCACCCTGAACGTGACCCTGGACAACCTGAGGCCCAGTGGTGAAGAAGGCCCAGGACGTCCTCCCCGCACCTGCAGAGGAAGAGCTGAGGCTCCAGCGGCTTTCCCGGCAGTCAGAGGCAGTGCTGGGTTGAAGCGCCCTCAGACCCCCCTCCCCACCTCCTGTCCTGGCCTCTGCCCCCTCCCTGCCCTCATCAAAATGGAGAAAGCACTGAAAAATTCTCACTCCTTTGGTCACAGAATGTGGGGGTCTGTTCTGGAATCCCACCCACTCTTCTCCCCCCTTTTTTTCTCCTTGTCGGGCTGCTCACATCCCTGGACTTTCCCAGACTCTGCCATTCTGGAAGGTTCTAAGATGACGGCTGGCCCTCACTTTCCATAGAGTGTGTCCTTAGACCATGATGCTCAGAGAAGGGATTTCAGGCCGCACATTTCGGACATGGTGCCTGCACCATTTCATTCTTGGGAGGTTGTCTCAGGGAGAAAAGATCCGGCTCAGGGTTAATGCGCCTTTAACACCTCTGACCTTCTCCCTCCTAACAGAGAGACACAGAGCAGAACTCAGGCAGTGGCAGCGAGGTGGAATTTAATCATATGATGATTTGTATTTCTTTGTATTTATTTTAATGCTTAGCTTCTGTTGATGACAAGCAGTATTATATTCCACTTAATTGCATTAAAAAGTTTCTTTTAAAGCAAACATAATCAGGTAAAATGGTGAACTGATGAAAACAAGACTAAATGGGTAATCGCGTGGGTGGTTCACAGATAAAAACGAATGACTGGAGTTGGAGGGAAACTGACATGGAGGACATACTCCACCCTTCACAGGTGGATAAAGCATTTGCCCAAGGTCAGCTCCTGGCAAACTGGGCTTTGAACTGGGCCACACCTTGTACCACCCCTCAGAGCCTCCCTCCTCCTGCACTTTTGGGGCTGTTTCATTTGTCTTCTCTCTGAACTGAGCCTCCTTCTTTTCTTAACTTCTCAACACCCTCTCTTTTACTTTCTCCCATATCCCCTCTGTTCTGTCAACCCTGTGAAGCCCTATTTAAGGCCATCCTTCCACTGGCCAAGAGGCAGAAACCTGAACTAGTGAGAAACAATGATGAGGTGTGTCAGGAAGAACTCAGACCCCGCATCCAACCCCAGTGACCCTGGCCCTCTTAAGCTGAGCAAGCCTGCAGCAGCAGTTCACCTTCCCTGGGCCTGGCTTCGTTTCCTTGGTAAAAAAATAATAACTCTATCCCCCTGGGATAGAGGCCTAAATGAGCCGATGCCTCTAAAATGCCTAGCACGGTGCCTGGTGTGTTTGGCAGATGCTCAATACATGTCAGTTCTCTAATAGAATCGTTTCTTTTCAAAAGGATCACAGCATTGCTGTGAGTGTCCTTGGTATGTTCAGTGACACTCTTGACAGCAGATGAGGAGTCTTAAAATCGCTTTAAAAATAGAGAAGTAGTCATTTATAATTTGTACACTCATTGTTGGAATGCAAATGATGCTGCTAAAAGCCTGCTCTCCTAAGTGGGCTTGTTAAACCATCAATCTGATTAGCAAACCCTTTTCTTCTGTCAAGTGCAGGTAAGAACCCTCTTGCAAGCGTTCAGGATAACAGAGCTCAGACCTAGCTCCTGGAAATGAGATTTTATTGGTGTGGTTACTGTGAGGCCCGGGTAACCCAGGTGTTCTCTGCTCTCTGTTCCCCCTCCCTCAGCTGCCCAGATTGTGGGGGTAGGGCTAAGAAAAATAAATCAGAGCTGAGGTGTTCACAGATCTTTGTTCTGGCATTACATATCAATCCACCTTCTCCTTCAGTCTTTCCAGGAACAAAACCCAAATCTAAGCCCAATAAATAAACTTAACTCTCAGATGACAGAGCAACCACAAAGGAAATGAAGATCTTATGGGTCCCTGGAGGAGGGTAAGACCCCATCTGGGTGGACGTATCATTCTGTCTTCAGCCGTCCCTCCCCTGAGAGATATATGTTTGACTGGGTGGCAGGTTTTCCCTTGGGTATCCCACGGGCATCTAAACTTAACATGGTCCAAGCTAGAATTATCACCCCTCCTCCCTCTGCTTCCACACTTTTCTCCTCCCAGATGTCCCATCTTGGTGAGAAACACCACCAAGTTGCCTAGGTAGGTCAGGGAGCTGGCAGGCACCCTAGCCTCACCTCTCTCACACTCTCCAAGTTAATCTCTGTGTAAATTTGACCCCTCTAGAATCTATCCTCTCCTCTTACCCCATAGCTATGGCCCAGGTCACCATCACCTTCTGCCTAGAGCCCTGTTAAGACGTTCACCCACCTCCCTAGCTGCCATCTCTCCTCTCCAAGTCAGCCTCCACGTGGCAGGTGGGCTAAAGTCACACAACACACTTCCCATTGTTTCACTTCTCTACTCCAAACCTCAGTCTCCCCTAACCTTCCGGATGAAGTCTAAACTCCCTAACTCCTTTGCAGACCAAGTATTGATTGGGTGCTTCTTGTGGGCCAAGTCTTGGCCCCCAGCTATCAGACACAGCCTGCTTGCAGAGTCTGGAATCCATAGCTTCTCATACCACCTACCACCACCTGCCCCACTGTTGGGTCTAAACTAGGACTGCAAACTGGCAGCCCCTTTCTATTCTGTTTGGTTTTCCCAGTGTTGGCTCAGTGTTTTGAAGTCAGGAGATTCCACAAAAAAACCTGGGTCCCTGACATCTCTGAAAAACTTGGAAGATCAGGTAACACTAGGCCAGCTTTTCTTCATATTAACAATTGCATGGAGTGGAGTCCTACTTCCCTTTAGAGCCATCAAGCCCTTTCCAGTTGGCCACAGTCTCCACCACTCCATATTGTCTTATACCCAGCCTGCTTTTCTCACAGCTCATGGGTGTGGGCCTGTGGATATTAAAACCTGCTCCCCCTGCTCCATGTACAGCTTTTCCAGTGCATTCAACTGTTCTTGTTCTGAGCTTTAGCCCCTGCTGATCCCTCCTCCTGGAATGCCCTTTTCACCCTGTCTATTAAAAGTGCTCCTGCTGCTTTTAATAGAATGTACCACAGCCTTCTGTGTCCCCACTGTACAGACGTCCTTCCAAGCATCTATTACACCAAAGCAACCTTGTTTATTAATACTTGCATCTCTCCCACTAGAATATGATCCCACTCCACATCTCTAGGGAATAATACTCTAACTACTTCACAAAATGGGTCTTCAGGAAATTGTTCATGGGTGATGGGCAGATGCTGACAGTAACAAAACAATAGCAACAACAATACTAGCCTATGTGCTGGGCTCCAGCCTAAGCATTTCCACACGTCCTCTCATTTAATGCTCAACAGAGCTCAATGTGGGATGCTAGCATCATCTCTATTCTACATATGGAAAGACTGAGGCTGGAGCCCAGGGTCTGATTCCAAAGCTGGCCTGTTCACCATCCCTGGGCATGTGTTTGGCTCAAAGTCTTTCTTTGTTCCCACCTGAGAAGTCATGGCCAGAGAGGGCAGGCTGGGGGGAGGCTGGGGAATAGTTCTGGGAACCAGAGCTGGGGCTCCCTAGCTTGTCAGGAAGTAAAGGAATGACCTAAGAACACTTTGTGAGGCTGGAGCTGGGGGATTACTTGAGGCCAGCAGTTCGAGACCAGCCTGGGCAACACACTGGGACCCCATCTCTACAGTTATTTATTTATTTATTTTTGAGACAGAGTCTTATTCTGTCACCCAAGCGGGAGTGCAGTGGCGCAATATTGGCTCACTGCAACCTCCACCTCCCAGGTTCAAGTGATTCTCCTGCCTCAGCCTCCTGAGTAGCTGGGACTACAGGCATGCACCACCATGCCTGGCTAATTTTTGTATTTTTAGTAGAGATAAGGTTTCACCATTTTAGCCAGGCTGGTCTCAAACTCCTGACCTCAAGTGATCTGCCTGCCTCGGCCTCCCAAAGTGCTGGGATTACAGGCATGAGCCACCATGCCCAGCCCTCTACTTTTTTTTTTTTTTTTTTTTTAAATTAGTTGGCTGTGGTGGTGTGCACCTGTGGTCCCAGCTACTCTGGAGGCTGAGATGGGAGGTTTGTTTGAGTCCAGAAGTTCAAGGATGCAGCGAGCTACAATTGCGCCACCACACTCCAGCCTGGGTGCACAACAACAACAACAACAACAACAACAACAAAAAACCTAAGGACTCGGGCTGCTGTTTCCAGTGGAGGAGTTCAGTGTTCAATCTGGGCTCTGCCGCTTGTGATCGGCATGAGACCCCAGGTGAGACAACCCGTCTCTCTGAGCCTAAGTTTTCTCATCTCTAAAATGAGGGTAGTACTGTACCCATATCCTCCAGGGCCAGAGTGTATGTGAGAGGAGGCAACGCATGTCAAGAGCCTGGCTTGTGTGTAATAGATGGTGGCAATGACTCTTAGCAGAGTCCCTGGGCAAAGCTGCAGTCTGCACCATCTAACCCCGGGAGCTCAGCCCCTGACCAGTGGGGTGGAGAGAAAAGCCAGGCTTAAGATCCTTTGCTAGTCTTCAGTGAAGTAGGGAGTGCAAGACTTCAAATCCTCCTGGATTGTATATTGGGTTGGAGGTCCAGTTCCCTCACTTAGTTAACTCTGGAAGTCAGTCTGAATCCTGTGGATGGACATGTGTGCAGCAGAGGTAGGCATATGCATGCAGGGGAGTTTTGGGGATGTGTATCTGTGTCTCTATGCCAGGTAAATGTGTCTACTTTTACAACGGTTTGGAGCACAAATGTGCACGTCCGTGTGTGTGTGTTTTATACACCTGCTTATGTATAAGACTATCCATTCCTCCCCAAGTCTCCCCCAGTCACTGCTGTATCCCCAGGGCCTGGCACATAGTAGGTGCTCAATAAACGTGTAATGAGCTCAAAAAAGTGTAATGACGGAGTCTACACACACACACACACAACACACACACACACACACACACACACACACACAGGAGAGAGACAGAGAGAGAGACAGAGGGAGACTGTTCCCATCAACCTTTGTCTTAAAAACATTTAATTTGGCAACTCAGGTATGAATCTCATACTGTTTTTAAATGTTCTATCTTTTCCAACTTCACCCAGAGACAAGATGCGGCATTGGCTTGGTGGTTGGGGGAGTGAGTGGAGAAACCCTGCACCCAAGTCTGTCAGGCCTGGGCAGGAAGCTGGTTGACCACGTACTGGCTGTGTGACACTGGCCAGTTGCTTCTCTCTGATCTGCTTATGTGAGGGTTGAAAAAGTCCAGGCAGTGGAAAGCCCAGAACAGAGCCTGAAACAGTGGAGGAAGCTGCAAAGGAAGTTGTTTAGTTGCAGTACTTCCAACCAGGAATCCCCCACAAAGCTGGACACTCCCAGACCTCCAGTTCTGGACCTTAGAAACCATTGCTCCCTGACGTTTCCATTTCTCCTAAGCCAAGGTCTTTTCCAAAGCCAGGCAGAGTCCCTGGACTCCCTAGAGAGGGGTCAGTGGTGGGTCAAGGCAGTGCCCCATTAGCCATACCCCAGGTATCCCTGACCTCTGCACACATGGTACCCTGACCAGGACACAGAGCCTTTCTAAATGATCCATTTCTAGGGTAGGCTCTGCACCACCAACCTGCCCAGTGGCATTCCCATTCAATATCTGAAAAATCTGCCCACACTAGGGAAATGGTACTCACTTTCCACACTTGCACTTAGATGGAAACAGGGTGCAACCCCAAGCAGCGAGGGCCAAGCTAAGCCTGCCGTAAGTGCAGGGTAAGATCTTTCTGTTTGAGTGTGGCGGCTGTCACAAGTTCAGTGACCACATGTAGATTTGGAGGGTGTGTGGATGATAAATCTGGCACTGATTCAGCATCACCAGGGTTTACCAAGAAGCTTGCTAGGGTAAGGGCCTGGGGGTGATACTCTATCAAAGTCAGGTCCCAGTATGACCAGATTTGACCTTATGACCTCCCTCCCTCTCTCTTCCACCTGCTCCTTCTCCCCTTGACCCCTCTCTCATCAAGAGGCAGCATCACCCACCCAGGCCCCACTGTCCACTTTGAAATCATCCCTGACACTTCCTTTTCCTTCACAATTGACCCTTGTCACTCAAACTCAGAAAACAGCCGAGCTGTCCCCCGCTCTCCACCTCCTGACTCCACTACCTTGATCTAAGCACTGGCCTCTATGATTTTTAAGTCATAGCTTTCTTCTCTGGAAGGTCCCTGTCTCCCTCCTCACTCCATCCACACTGTAGTTTTCTAAGATGCAAAGCCGACAACACCAACCCCCCATTTTAAAGTCTGCAGTGCCACTGGGCATGGTGACTTGTGCCTGTAGTCCCAGCTACTGGGGAGGCTGAGGCGGGAGGATCACTTGAGCCCAGGAGTTTGAAGCTGCAGTGAGCTGTGACTGCGCCACTGCACTCCAGCCTGGGCCACATAGTGAGACCTTACCTCTTAACAAAAAAATTAAAATCTTCAGTGTCTCTCACCCGCCTGTAAGAACAAGTCCTGACTCCCTCATCTGGCCTTGGAGGCCTGTCAGTTTCCTCTGCTGGCTCTCTGCAGTCTCTGCTCAGACCTGCTGAGCCTATCACCACATATGATCACATTTTGTATGTTCAAATCTCTTTGCAGTCACTCATAAGATTTTGGCTGCCCTTTGTTCCCTGAAGAACTCTTACTCATCTGCCAAGACCCGGTTGAAATGGCCCGTCCTCTGTAAAATCTTTTCCAGCACCCTGAGGCCCCACAGGCCTCTTCTTCCCCTAGCCAGACCCTCTCTTATCACACCTCACATGGTACTATAGTTACTTAAGCAACCATTCTCCTGGCAAGACTAGGGGCACTGATGGGGAGAGGCCTATTTCAGTCCTACGGAACCCCTTGGTGCCTAGCAGGGAGCTGGCGTGCACAAGGGCCTCAATAAAGATCTGGTAAAAAATGAGGGAAGGAGCTCAGGTCCTTCGGGGAAGTCCTATAACCACTTTGCCTTGACTGCAAGCCAACAGCAACCTTCCTTCCCAGAATTTCGGGTTGCCTCGAGTTTCGGCAGAGCCAAGTCCTGCTGCTGCTTCACAGAATCAGCAGGAACGGACTCTGAGCTGTTTCCTCCTCCATTCGCAACAGCTATAGCCCCGGCACCAACAGCTCTATCAGCTCTGTCCCAGGGTCCCGTGGCTCCCTCCCAAACCCCATGGGTCCACTGCACCCACGTCCCTCACTTACCCTCCTGGGTGTGTGCCAGGCAAGCTGTACCCCAGGAGCAGGCCTCTCCTGTGCCCTGGGATCTGGGACTCCAGGCTGAGGGTCTGGAGGGCACGGAAGTGTCTGGAGCTCTGGCTGCCAGTGGCAGGGCAGAGACACAGAGAGCCGCTGCTGCACAACCCACAGCCACCCCCACCCAGGACTGCGGCTCTGGCAGCCGCGAGGAGCCTCCCGGCATCGATCAGCTCTGCTACTCCAAGCCTCCTCGGCACGCCTGGCTGAAGCCAGGAGCTTTCCAAGTGTGTGTAAAAAGAAAGAAAATGAAAGAAAATCAGCCAACAGAGGCCATCGGTGGGGGGTGGGACTGTAAAGCACTTGCCAGTATAGAAATGCCACTGGATGGGCAGTGGGAGGTCCTCTGACAGGGGTGTGCAAGGGGAGGGCTACCTGGAGGTTCAGGTAACTGAGGGTTAACCCTTTAAGAGCCAAGTCCTCTGCCAACTAGGTTTTGGGTCTTGTTTTGTTTTAATGGGAATGCATACAAAATCACAAGGTGCAGCAGCCCTCACTGGTACTCTCAGCACCTTTAGATGGCTCAGGGCTGATGAGGTGAACATCACTGTCATCCTAAGGGGCTAGGGCACTGCAGTGTCTCTGATCAATTCATGGGGGAGTGGGCTGTTTGGCCCAGCACTGAGTAACCCTTCAAGGACTGCAACTCCCTGTCTCCCGTCTTCGGCCACAATGGGGCTTTTGATGTCACCTCACCATCTCCATTTCCGTCAATGGGCTCATCGCAGCCCTGGAAAAATCCTGACTCAGTCTGACCATTCCTGGTTCCTTTGCTCCTTCCTGCTTCTCTTTTTGTCTTCTTGTGTTTATCATATATATATATATATGAGACAGGATATATATATATATATATATATGACAGGATATATATATATATATATGAGACAGGAAAAAATATATATCGTGTGTATGTGTATATCTATTTTTTTGTCTAGCCCACTATTTCAAGTTCTGGCATTGGAGGTCTGATGATCACATTCCTTGAAGCCAAAGGGCATGAGCCTTTCTTCCAACCCTAAAAGTTAGTCCTGTCCTCTGGATTCCTGAAGCCTTCATTCCCTTTGGCTATTTGGGGAGTGGCCTAATTTGGGGGCAAGTCTAGGACATTTTGGGCTCTTTAGGTTTTGAGGCCAAGGGGTTCTTAGGGTGGGGATCAGTGTGAACTGCATTAAGGAGAGTGGGCCATCTGGCTTGAAAAGATGATGGAGGGATAGGGGAAGGGAACAGCCAAGGCAGCCAAGGAATTGCGTTTGGATCCATATCAGCATCAGCCTTGGGGACCCAGCATGAGGGGGCATGCATGCCGGGCAGCAGCAGACTCTAGCCCAGGCTTGTGGTCCTGTGGACCTGGCTTCCCATCTCACTTCCTCTGCTTGTCAGCTAAGACATCCAGGACAAGCTACTTAGCCTCTCTGAACCTCAGTTTGCCCATGGCGGAATGGAGAGAGTGGCACCCACCCTTCCTCGTCATGGTCATCTTTAGTGAGAGCGTGCACAAAACTCCCAGCTCACACTCTGCACCAAGCAGCTGCTCCAGAGACCTGATTTCCTCTCTCCCAAATGACCCCGCCCCCAAATCTTCCAAGGGGCTTATGGAAGACACTGAGAACTAGTAAGGAGGTTCCAGAAAGCTGTGAAATCCGACCCACAGCAGGAACCTGCCCAGGAGGTGCACAAATCAGGGTTTCTGGAAGGCAGGCAGCATGGACCCCCTGGGAGAGCCAAGCAGGCTCTGGCTTTTTAAGAACTGGCTCTGCAGCTGCCAGGTGAGGGTGGCAAAAGCAGGAGGGGGCAGGCATCCCCAGCTCACTCACAGCCAGCCTCTAGATCAAAGACTCTATCCATCCCCATTCCCCACCCCTGATTTTTGAGCCCCTTTCAAAAACACATGCGCCCAGGCACAGCAGGATGTGATGCCTTCGAGGTGGCATCACTAGGCATTTTTCAGCTTCTAGCTGCTTCTCCCCAGCCCACTCACCCCCAGAATCTGCAACTAAACCCCTAACATATTCGCTGCATGAGGTGAATGGAGTAGTGGGGTCATGGACTTCCAGGTAAAGTGATGGAATTATAGGTTCCAGATTAAGAATGTTCTTGGCCTTGTTCAATCTTCAAGTTTCCTTCTTGCAAACAAAGGTGAGGCTCCATCCTCCCAAATCTACATATCTTCCTGGGTCTTATCCCTCTCCCAATCTCTTTTCTTTTTCCCTTCCCTTCCTGTCTCTCTCCTCTGCTTTCATGCTATAAAGATTTGGGAAGGAAATACCAACACATGCTGGAGGGAACCTTAGGCTGTTTTCTCTGGGCCTGTCTACCCCTCTGAGAACTGGGAGGCATAGAAAAGCCCTGCAGCCCTGGCATGCCATGCGACTGTATCAAGCCCAGGAGAGGCTGGAGAACTTCACTTGGTGACCACACAAGGTTATAACAGTGCATCCTGCCCGGCTGGGCTCGCTGGCAGTCCCTCTCAGCAGGCAGCCCGCAGCCTGACTCAACCAGGATGCACTCATTTCACAGATGAGAAACCAGAACCTGAGGGCTCGCAGGGGTGCCTCCATAGATCAGAGACATTTTCAAATCAAACAGCTCCAAATCCGCCCTCAGGAGGCACCGTCCGCCTTCACCCCTCTGCCTGTTAGAATGGGGGGTTCCCACCACTCCTGAATGAGGGTGTGACTCCCGGTTTCAGCGGGACATTTCTTCGAAGTGCTTGCTCCCCAAATGTTATTTTAGGTCATAATTACACTCCCTGGCAGGGGTGGGCAAGGCCCTCTGACCCTGTTTAAAGACAAGGAACTGTGAGGGCTGTGAGCAGGGGCACCTCCCTGGCCTGGGCATGTTTGGCGTTGGGGTGTGGCTGTGGAGAGCTCGGGCAGAGGGGTGTGGGAAAGTATTGGCAAAGGTCAGGGATACATCAGTGTCATCCAGCCTCCACTCCTCTCCCCTCCAGCTCCCTCTTGCTTCAGTCCTGTCCACCGATATCTGCACTCTTCCCTGGCCAGAGGAAGGCAGCCCAAGGGGTCAAGGAACTGCCTGAGCCCATACCATCAGTGACATGTGCTTGGGGGGCGCTGGGTCCCTCTTTTGAGCGACTCACATGGGACTCACGTGTTCCACTTCTGCTCTGAGTGGGTCCTCACCCAGGGATCTCCCAAACTCACGTAGGCTTTTCTTGTGTTTGAGTCCTCATTTCTGCCTGTTCCCTCTCTCTACCGAACTTTGCCTATAAACATCCTTTCCAGTCGGCATTCACTTCTAACTCTGGTAATTCCTAAGAGTGTGACCTTGGACCAGTGACTCCACCTCTCTAAGCCTTAGTTTTCTAATCTGTAAAATGGATACAACACCAGTGTCCTCAGTGTTAGATAAGAGAATGCATTTCAGGGGCCCAGCATGTTCCCAGGTACACAGATGATGCTCAACAGAAATAGCTGTGGTTGTTATGTCTATCTTAATTATCCCCAGTTAGAAATGGTTTCTCCTGTGTACATTTCTGCCAGCCAGCTTCGCATTTTACACACGCTGTTGTAGAGTATGGATGGCGACTCCCATCTCTCCTCTCCAACCACACTCTGAGCTTTCAGAAGTCACCTACAACTCCTGGCTAAGCACTGGGCACACGGCAGGTGTTGCACATGCTCTCTGGTCACCAGGTGTGCTATGACAGCTCCCACTTTAACCCCTCCCCAGGCTCCCAGCCCCTCTGGGCTCTTCGTTCCCTATCTCTGCTTCCTTACCAAGCATTCCCACCTTGGTCCTCTTCGACTGGCTTTTGTCACCTCCCCTTTCCAGAAACCACTCAGTTCAAGATTACAGTGGCCCTCATCTTGCCAAGTCCAGAGGCCATTTCTTGGTCCTCCCCTTCCTTGGCCTGTAGTAGCATTTGACACTGCTTTTCACCCTTCCTTGCAAAGCACTTGCCTGGAGACCCTGCACTCCCTTGGTTCTACTCCTACCTCTCTGGCCCCTCCTCCTCTATTTGCTTTGCTGGCCCTTCCTCTCCCTACCACTAACTAAGTGTGGGACGCTTCAAGGCATAGCTGTGAGCTCTTTTTTTTAATCTCCCTAAAGACACTGGCTTCCTCAGTTATCCAGTCCCATGGCTTTAAATATGATCTATATACTGATATCTCCCTGAGCGGCAGATTCATAGCTCCAACTGCCTAAGTTACATTTCCACTTTGATATGTAATGAACACTTTAAAATTGACATGTCCACACCATTACCCTCCGTTTTCCTGTACCAAACCTATTGCCCCTTCTCTGGTCTTCTGCTAGTCTTAGTAAATAGCAGCAGCCTCCACCCGGTTATATGATTGTATAATAAAAAAAATTTGACTGGCTTTCATCCCTGGTTCCTGGAAGGCAAACTCTAACTCCTTGGAAATTCCCAAGTGGTAGGAGCATCTCTGTTATTCATGAACCCCTTAGAGCACACCTGAGTTTATGCTAAGAGATGAGATGACTTAGGATGGGGGCTGGGCACCAGAAGGAACAACCATGCCATTACAGGGTTGGGGCTTTGAGCCAGCCTGGCGTCCACCAAGGGGAGGGTGCTGGAGACTGAGTTCAGTCTCATGGCTGATGATTCAATCAATCATGCCTATGTGATGAGGCTCTAATAAAAACTCTGGACACCAAAGCTCAGTGGAGTTCCCAGTTGGTGAACACAATGATGTTCCTGGGAGGTGATGTGCCTTGATTTCATGCCCTGAAAAATGTGTGGGAGCTCTGTGTTCAGGGCCCTTCCAGGCCTCACCCTGTGTGTGGTTGGTCCTGATTTATATCCTTTATAACAAAACAGTAATCACAAAAGTGGCACTTCTCTGAGTGTGGTGAGTCATTCTAGTGAACTATCAAACCAGAGGGGGTTGTGGGAACCCCTGAGTTTGTTGCCAGCTGGTCAGAACTGCAGGCAGCTTGGGCACCCTCCTGGTAGTTGGCATCTAAGTGGGGGCAGTCTTACTGGGGACTGTGCCCTTTAACTTGTGGTGTCTGCATTAGCTCTGGGTGATCAGTGCCCTTGATGACTTGTAAAACACCACTGGTGTCAAAGCACACCCCATCACCTTTGATTCTTCTTTTTCCTTCTAATCTCACCCCAATGTGAGAGTAGGTCAGGTCAGCTCAACTGTCACATCTGTTTGGAACATAGCTACTTCTCTCCTCCACTGCCACTGTCCTGGCCCAGCCGCCATCATCTCTCACCTGGATAATGGCAACATTCTCCTTACTTCCGCTCTTGCCCCCTGCAGCAGATTCTCCAAACAGCAGCTGGGGGAGCCTGCATCCCCCACTCAGCCCACTCAAAACCCTTGAGTGCCCCACCTCACCTGGAATTAAGGCACAGCCTCTCACCTACCTCTCTGACCTCACCTCTCACTTCTCCCTCCCCTGTGCTGTCCTTTGGCTTCGTAGCTTCCTTGATGTTCCCCAGACACCCAAAGCTTCATCTTGCCTCAGGCTTTTGCTTGTCCCTTTTCCTGGAATGTTGTTCTTGGTTTTCATTCCCTCATTCCAGCCTGAAAGGTCACCTCCTCCAAGAAGCCTTCCCCGAGCACCTTATATAAAGGAGCCTCTCCCCGTCTCTCCTCTCACCCAGGTATATTCTCCTTGACAGCCTTTACAGAATATTACATGTGCATTTGTTTATTTGATTATTGTCCATCTCTCTCAGGAGAATGTCAGCTCCCTGAAGGCAGGAACTATGTCTACTTTGTTCATTGCTGTATTCCTAGTGTTTGGCTCCATATGTATTGCTGAATGAATGAATAAATTGCATGCCACGAAGAAAACTGGCCAGCTGGAAGAGGTATCATATAAATGATCTGGTACCTCATGGAACGTTTTGCTTTCCAGCTGGTTGTTATAAGGATTTATTTACACAGATGTGGCAGGAATCGCAGTAGGGCTGTACAGTTTCAACAGCTTGAGCTCAAGAGAAAAAGTGCTTTGTTAGTAGGTAACAAACAGATGCTCTGAAAGCACAATGTACCAGGTCATTTCCTTCAAAAATCACTGCAAGATTAAACACGGAAACACAAGTGAGAAAAATACATTGAATGTGCAGTCTCGTGACTTGGGTTTTAATCTTTTCTCCCGCATCGTAGTTGGGTGAGCTTTGGCAAGTGGCCTCCCCACTCTGTGCCTCAGTTTTGTTGTCTGTAGAGTGGGGATAATGGTAATACCACCGACCTATGTCCCAGAGTGGCTGTGAGGGTTCTATGAGAGGCAGGATGGCAGCAGGCCCACAGGACTTTATTTGGTTGACTCATTTGTTAACATCTACCAGGGCAGGGAGTCCCAGGACATTTGGGCAAGAAATAAAGAGTCAGTACCAAGTAGACCTCTAGGAATAGTGACCAATTTTCAGTCTCCCAGGAAAGTCGCTGAGAGAAGAGACTTTGCTATAAGAGAATAAGAGAAAAATGCTGAAACCAAGTTGTTGTATTTATCGGGGCTGTTTCCTCAATCAACTGTCCCCTCAATTCCAGGATCTCAGGCACGGTCCTGGATTCTACCCTGTGAGTAGAGTGAATGAGAAGCATTGGAGACACGGAAGCTGAGCATCACTTGGACACAGAGAGCAGGGGGCTGGTGGGATCAGAGGCCAGAGGTGAAGGCAGGAAGCACCCTAAGCCACTATTGTCAGGAGAGCTTGGATTTTAGCCTGAGGGCATCAGGAAGCTACTCGAGGGTTATAGTCGGGGAATGATGTGAGCATATCTGTGTTTTTAAAGGAACCCTCTGGCTACTGCCACAGGGTGGGTGATCAGGGACAGGTGTAGGAGTGGGAGCAACCAGGAGGCTGACCCAGTGGTCTAGGCAAGATATGGCAGTGACCTGGATTTTGTGATGCCCCCAGGAAGTGGATAGAAGACAATGACAGTCAAGACACGAGCAGAAAAGAAGGGAGAGTCAAGGATGACTCCAAGTTTTGGATTTAGGCAAAGGCAGGAAGTAAGACATTTGCAGGGATATTTGAAGGTATTTTTGCCACACTCTCACCCTACACTGAGCTCCAACAGTCCAAGTGCCAGCCCCTCAGAGTGGTTTTGACTCACAGTGATCTCAGAAGGTCAGCTGACAAGGGACAGGAGGACCTTTAAGCCAGTGTCAAGGTCCACAGAGGTAAAGCTTTGTTTCTGCTACACTCAGCAACCACCACCAACCACATCCAACTTGTTCATCCTAGTCCGTCTCTCCACCACTGATTTTATAAATCAAAATCACTTAGGAGTTGATGCTAAGAAAAATTATTTTTTATATTCAGGTTTTAATGTCCAGAAGCCCATTTTAACTATCAAATTGTTTATCTCTAACTCACTGCTTCTCACTTCATGAGAGTTTCTTAGTAAAATTAATGTTTGCAGGCTGAACTATTTTGCTATGGCCTTGAGCAGCCACTCTGTGGTGGATGGGCTCAGCTGGGATGGTTGTACTGTTGCTTCTGGGTCTTGCTGGGAAGGTAAGGTGGTAACCATGTGCACCATCTACTTAGGTGTCTGCATCACACCTCTCCAGAGATTTCTTAAGGATGGAGACATGAGTTTTCCTTCCACACTCAACTCTCTCCCCTGATCCCACTACAGCTCCAAGTTCTGTGCTCTGCAAAATAAATAGTCACAGTTGCCAGGAACAAGCTGTCCCTGTTACAGCCTGAATTGTGGCCCCCAAATTCATACGATGAGATCCTAACACTTGCCACTTCAGAATGGGACTATATTTGGATATAGGGTTTTTAAAGATGTGATTAAGTTAAAATGAGGTCATTAGGGTGGGCCCTTACCCAATCTGACTGGTGTCTTTATAAGAAAAAATTTGAGCACAGACATATTCGGAAGGTGAGGACACAGGAGAAGTCAGCTGTCTAGGAGCCAAAGAGAGAGGACTCAGAGGAAACCAGCCCTGCCAACACCTTGGTCTTGAACTTCTATTCTATAGGACTGTGAGAAATGAATCTCTGTGGTTTAAGCCCCCCTAGTTTGTGGTACTTTGTTATGGCAGCCCTAACATGAATACATGAATACAGCCCCAAAGCCAGCTCTCTCAGAACTGCACCTCCAGGGACAGAAGGAAGACTATGTGACATTGACATTGGCTTTGAATTTAAAAAATTTGTTTTTGAGAAAAAGAACACTTTAGAATGAAAAGTGCCAACATAACCGTTTTTCTTATACAGCTGACTAGCAAAATGCACACACACACACACACACTGGTGGGGGCAGAGGATTTTTTCTTAACTCTAACTCCTCTTTGTGATTATATAAACAGTGAACATTCCACTGGGGGAAATTTAGAAAGTGCAGAAAAGCACAAAGAAGAAAACAAGTCACCTGTTATCCTCCCACACTTTTATATCTGTTTCTTCTATCTTCTCTTTCTCTCTCTCCTCAATCCTTTCTCTCTTGCTTACTTCTGTTTTTGTCTACCTATTTAAAAAAATACAGTTTGGATTAATTTTGGCAAATTGCCTTTTCACTTAATACCGAAATATGAACACTTTCTCCTCCATTATTAAAAATTCATCTCAAACAGTTTCAATGGCTGCCCAGAATCTTCCTTCTGTGATCTATATTGCCACAACCGACTCCCAGTTCCCTGCTGCCAGCCATTCGCGTAGTTTCCTATTGTTAACTAATATAAATACTGCTGTGATACACATCCTTGTAGATCAATCTTTGTATATATTTTGGGTTATTTCCTCAGGGCAAATGTCCTAGAAGTGAAATTACTAGTTCCTTATATTTTGAAAGAGGAAATTTTTTAAAAGCCTTTAAAACTTTCTAGTAGGTTATGCCACTTTCAAGGGTATAACAATTTCTCATCACACATATTAAAAGATTCCCAGGGTTTCTGTTATAATTTTAGACATCTTCCAAAAATAAAAAGAAACAAACAAAATAAAACCCAAGTTACCTGCCTATAGTCAATACAAGAAAGTGACAGCCATCCCCGGATAAAATGAAGTTGCCCTTCAGGTGAGAGCCTGGTTACTTAAGAAAGGAAGGAAAGGAGGTGGCCTGGCTGTTTTCTCAGCATTCTGTGGAGTGGACACCCATCTTACAGATGATGAAATGGAAGCACAAAGGGGTAGAGTCATCCATATGCCCAAGTCACGCAAAGCTTGAGAAGGAAACAGTCAGGATTGAAATTCAATTTTGCCTGACTCCAAAGACCAAGGGCCTAGCCGTTATTCCAGAGGGTCTGTGAGTGCTGGTCTTCACACAGGAACAAACTCCTGAGTAGGGCAGCCGTAGGACGGCTCCCAGATCCAGCCCTGGTGTCCTGTTCTGCCTTCCCATCTTGCCAGCAACGTGAGGTAGTGGGTGTGCAGGACTAGGAAGATGCAAAGCTGGTGTGTGCCCTAAGGGAGCACAAGCTGGTGCGGCCCACCTGACCCTCACCAGGTGATGGCCAACATGCCCACCTGGCCATCTGCTCATCTGGAACACAAACCCTCATCGCTGTGTTGACCCCACTAGAATAGCCACAGCTGTGTAACAGCCCAGAAAAAGATGCACTAATGAAAACATGTATACAGATAAAAGCAGGAGGGAGAGCAAAAATACTCCAAACATGTCACGGCAGGGAAGTGAAATTATGAATACATTGTTTTATCCATTGTCCAGTCTTTTACAAATGTAATGTTGTTTCTGTAGGGATGTGGTAGCAAAATAAGGTCTTTGAAGTCAAATGGACTGGGTTCCAGTCCTGTGCCTGAATGGTCAAGTGACTTTGGGCAAGTCACTTCACTTCTCTGAGCCTCAGTCTCCTTGCCTGCACAATGGGGATAATCATTGCATCTTGTTCTCAGGATGAACCTATGTAAGAGGTAATCCTCAGTACTGTGCCTGGCACATGGTAGGACATGGCAAATACCAGCTCTCATGCAAATTAGCATCTCACTAAGCCCCAGGCATGAACAAGGAGACAAGGCCCTACCTTGGGAGGAGTTGAGTGTGGAGAGGAAGAGACAAGGCTATTGAGGTCATGAGCAGTGGAACAGAAGTGAAAGATCAAGTCCACATTATTTTCAGAAAATTATCATGCTTTCGGTCTTTAGCTCATGATGGCAGCAAAACTGGAGGAGGAGGCATGCCTCACCCCTGCCAGCTCTTTAGTCTCTCCCCAGCATCACCTTTTGCTTTTCCATCAAAAGGTACCCACGCCCCAGTTCCCAGAGCCCTGCTCTCTTCTGGGGCCAATCTGGTCAGATCACTTCTACAACACACATGTATGACCATGGGTTTCTAGACCACCCCAGAGAGCACTTGAGAAAACAACCATGAAAGAAACATGTGCTTATTACATAAAACTTAGAAAACACAGAAAATCCAAATTGCCCATAATCTCTAAACTTAGAAGTAACCACAGCTGACCTATAGATGATATTTTGATGGAAGCTTTCAAGGTTCCTTCCCCATGCTCTTCCAAGGAGTGACACGCATGGTGGTGATTTGGGCATTGTGACAGGTCCACGGGGAGGGGGTGTTGGGTGGGGCAGGTTCTCTCTTGTCAAACTTTGGAGCAGCGGCTAATTCAGCCTAGGAAGGAAGCCAGTTCCACACACACCCACCTGCAAGGCTGTCAGGGAAGTGCCACCCCAGAGCCACTGGCAGGGGATCTGCTGGCCCATTCCAGAGAACTCCCAGGTAGTCCCCCCAGGATAAAGAGGCTGTGTCTCCTAAGACTTGTTTGTAAACAGATGGTTCAGAGCCTCAAGCTTGTTTTCCCGGGGACACTATGATGATGAGGGTTTCAGGCTAGCCCACAGTGGCCCCATTAACCCAAGACAGGGGCCAAAGACGGTGCTCCTAGGGCCAGCTCAATGCAAAAGGCCACTGAGCTCCAAGGACCTCTGTAGGCTCCCAGGCCCCACCCAGGCTCCCCCTTCTCAAGGCTTCAAGTCAAAAACACCCCTCAGTGGACTGACCTCAGGGAGATAGTAATTGAAAAACCATCTAATGGCGTTAAAAGATGCCGACGTGTGGATGACAGATATGACAGCCCAGAGCCCACACAGGAATATTGCTCTTTATCTCAAAAGGACATTTAGTAAGCCAAGCACACTTCTCTTTTGGTAGAATATCACACCAAGGTAAAGTGGCAATGCGTAGGCTCTGTGAGGACTGGGGAGGTGGTCACCCGCTGGAAATAAGCCCGAACTGCAGCTTTCAGACCTGCTTCTGCCTTTACTCCTCCTCTACTAATAGCAGGAGTTTTTGAAAGCCACTGCTGGGGGCTTCAGTGTTGGGAAGTGGGCTAGGGAGGCTGGGCATTGGACAATGGGGGTGGAATGGGGGTGGATGATTGTGCAGAGAGGCGGTCTGCAAACTGGGCGTTTCTAAATCAAGGCAGCCAGAAGCTCTGGATGCACACAGATGCGAGTGGGCTTCTATGGGTGCCCCCAGGTGAACCAGGACCCATGGCTCTCACACTCACCGTCTCCTTTGGGGTTCACAGTCCACGCTCTAAGTGCAGGGAACCCTAAGAGAAAACGAGATCAGAAAAGCACGTTAAGGCGGCTTGTATTTTCCGAGTCAGAAACTGGGGGCCAGGGATTCAGATCTGACTGAAACAGTTTTAAATGTACTGTTTGAGGCAATCCTAGTATAGAAACCGGAGGATTTCATGCAGAAGTCAGGCTTTCTGGCTCTGCTAGGGAGGGCTGCATCTCTGGGCCAGGTGCCAGCAGGATGGGCTCCCCTCTGCTCTGGTGTCTGATGCTGCGACCTGCAAAGCTTAGTTGTGCCTCCTCCCTAGAGACAAATCTCCCAGGCTTGGCTGGGCATCCTCCCCTCTCCCCTCCCTTTGCTGGATCCAGACACACAAACTGGGAACTCTGGAGGAAGACAGCTGGGCTTGTCTCTTAGAGAAACCAAGGGTGAGAAGGTAAAGTCAGGCTCTGGACAAAGTCTGGGGTTGGGGCCCTTTCCAATATCCCTGGTCTGTGGCTCTGGGGACTGAATCAGTCAGGGACTTGGGGGCATCCCTGTCATTTGAGGAGAGTTTAAGGAAGGAACTCTACAAAGGCGTGGCAGGAGTAGGGAAACCCGGAAGGATGGTGCGGCTCCTGGGACAAGCAAAAGCAGGGGGGGATTCCTTTCCTGAACTCCTAGTCCTGAAGGAGATGGGAGGATGGGGCAGCTTCCAGAGAGGGCTGTGCAGAGCAGATGCTTGATGGGAGCTGTCACCTGTGATCAAAGCATGCAGCCAGCCCAAGGGACCCTGACCCTGAGGGAGGCAGTTGGGAGGCTACACACTCTTAACTTCCCTCCTGGTCACTCTATATCTCGCCAGAGCTCCTCATTGGCCAAACTTAACAGGAAGCCAGAGGGAGAGGAAGCCCATTGGTGCAGCCCTTACCAGCCACCTCCCTGGACACACAGCAGGCAGGATACCAGTGCTGAGCAGATCCTGAGGGGCAAATGGCAGGCATCCGGCACCATGGCCCTGCCTCCCTGTGCCCTACTCACTCACAGGGTTCACACCCTCAGGCCCCAATCCAGGGCTAACCAGGTCCTACAAAGTGTCTGAAGGCTCCATTCTACCTCACTGACTATGAGTTGGCACTGAGCACTTGGTGCTGAGCCCTCCTGAGCTCTGCTGTGCTGCTCAGCTGGCCTGAACCTGAGCTTTTGCTCTGTCCTCTGGCGCCCCGCCCTTGCTACCCTCAACCTTAGCACCTGGAGCTTGATGGGCCCTGATCCTCCTTCCCCCCTCCCTCCAACCTGTTCTCTTCTACTGCACACCCTTCAAATTCCTACCACTGTTGAGCCAGCCTGTCCCCTTCCCAGAAAAACAGCCCATCCCAGTGTTCACAGTGATCCAGGAGCCCAGTTGCAGGGAACCCACAGCCACGAGGCCAACACAGAGCAGTCACGGGGCCAGCTCCGGAACCCTAGAGCTCCCTGCCCCAAATCTTTTCTGGGAAAAACATGAGCCCGACAAGAGGCAGCCAAATGCAGGGTTTCTTGGAACCCGGAACTAGAAGTGATCGTCAGCTTCAGCACCTGCTTTGTATAGATGGGGAAACTGAGGTCAGGAGAAGGGTGGAGCTTGCAGTGGCCACACAGGCAGAGAGTGGCAGTGCCAGTATTTTGTTTGCTGTCCCTTCCTTCTGGCCTGGGATCCATGAGGCCGTGGCCATGTCAGGAGACTGGAGTTAGCTCCCTTTGACAATAGCAGTGTTACTAATAAGGCCAACTTGGAGGGGTTCCTCTGAGCAGGCACAAAATCTAAATCTAAATCTAAAACCCCAGAGTATTTACTCCTCACTACAACTGCATGAGGTGGGCACTGTTATTACTCCCACATTACAGGTGAGGAAGTTGAGTCCCAGGGAAGTTACATGGTACTCACAGCACGAAGCAACCACGTCAACATGCCAATAAGAACAACCAGCACCGCTGGCCAGGCTGTGCTCCCGGGCTGGCCCTGTGCAGAAGCCCTCACACGCAGTGCCCCATTAAGCTTTATCTGGAGCATCACTAGCTGCATGGTCATTGAGATGCCCTCACTGTTTTGTTCCACGCATTGGAGCAAACTGACCTCTGAAATTAGGCCCACGTCTCCACGTCTGCTGACCTTCTGTGGGCCTTTCCCTGATGTCTCCCTGATGCCCATACGAGGCAGAAAGCTGAAAACTGGCCACCTGTCACGCCCAGCACCTTCTAGCCGTGCTCGAGGGGCCTCCCCAGGCTCCCCTGGGCCCACCTGCTCCCTGCCTAAGGCCCTGAACTCCTGTAGACTGTAGTGTCATCCTAGGGCTGTGGGCGGCCAGGCCTGTCTGTATCAGCGGTGCCCCCGTCTTCTCTAACAGGGACTGTTGGGATGAAAGATTGATGAGTGATCTGTCCTCACTAGTGAATTTTTAATTACGGAAGAAAGGAGACCCCAGCCCCTGGCCCAAACCAGGACTGTGGGGAGGATGGTTCTTGGATGTCACCACTGTTAAAATTTCATCTGCATTGACAGCAGCCATGAACCCTGCATACAGGTTTTTCTGTCCATAAATGAAGGTGAAGGCCTGGGATGGAAAACAATTGGTGAAATTGGAAAAATCCCCTGACTTCTAACATGGATGGTTCTGGAATGATACATGAGTAACTGAGCTTAGGCCCCCAGAAGGCCAGGGGCAAGTCCAAGCAGAGCAGGCAGTGGGTGTGAGAGGCCGAAGCCATCCCAGCTATTGGAATCTATGATTCTTGCCCTTCTAAATTGCAGGTGACCGCACCTCTCACCCTGGATCCTTTTACAGTGAACCAGCTGAGATGGGGCTGAGCTCAGAGCATGGCCTGGGGGCCTTGCAGAGGCTTTAATCAGGAACAGGGCCCAGGTAAGCCACTGTCCCAGAAGAGCAGGATGCCTGTGGGATCATCCATGACTCAGGTGGGCCTAATTTCACAGGTCAGTCAGCAAAGTGAAATCATCGCCTGGGCTTGAATCTTGGATCCATAGCTTCCTGGCCCATGTTCTTGGGCAAGTCACTTCGGCCTCCTGAGGTTCAGTTTTGTCTTCCATAAAATGGGGGTAGAAACAGCTCCTGCAGAGGGCTGTGGTGAAGGTAAGAGGAAAGGATGTATAGAAAACACTGAGCACTCTGCCTGGCCTTGGTCAGTTCCTTTTTTTTTTTTTTTTTCCTGAGGAAGGGGCTCTCTCTATTGCCCAGGCTGGAGTGCAGTGGTGCAACCATAGCTCACTGTAACCTCAAATTCCTGGACTCAAGCAATCCTCCTGCCTTAGCCTCCTGAGTAGCTGGGACTACAGGCACAAACCACCACACCCGGCTAATTGTTTAAAAATGTTGTTTGTGGAAATGGGATTTTGCTATGTTGGTCTTGAACTCCTGGCTCAAGCAATACTCCCACCTTGGCCTCCTGAAGTGCTGGGATTATAGGCCTGAGCCACCGTGCCTGACTAGTGAGTTCTTGATCAACAACCCAACAAGGAAGAATAAACTACCCATTCTACTTTCAAATGGTTTATAAATTAGTGAGGATCTCACACAGCCCAAAAACAAAACTCGAAAGGAAGAATGGAAGGGGAGAAATCAGGGCTGGAGGCGAGGGATCATTTTAACTTGGGGGTGGCAATCAGGGAGGCTTCATTGAAGATGAAAATACACCTCCAAGCACTTTCATCCTTCGAAAGCTCAGGGACTAATCTCCTTGGGTGGAAGTCCTGCCTGCATCCTGAAGTTCTCTCTAGGAAAATTGGGTGGCAATGAGGTTCCAGTGTGTACCTGGTTCTCTGTGATACCACTGTTCAGTCAATAAAGTCATGAGTCATTGGCTCCAGGAGCCCCAGGATTTCCACAAGTCCTATCTCCTCCAGGAAGCCTCTCAGGATTGCTTCAGCCCACATGAACCTCATTCTTCTCACATGCCAGTAGCACCCAAGGCCCAAACAACATGCCCTAAACAGCCTGCTTCCAAGGTAGAAGCCTTGGGTTCTAATTCCAACTCCACCCTCTGCTCCCTGTGAGATGTTAGGCAAATGCCAGCTGCTCTTGGGGCCTGAGTTTCCTTGTCTGTGGAAAAAGGGTTGGACTAGCTTAGAGTCCCTCAGAGTAAGCTCTCGGGAGCACTAGTCTTTCAAGAAGCTCCCTGTAGCTCCCATCCCCCTTGTAGATTTCACAAGGCAATGACTAAGGCTCTGATAAGTCCTGCGGCATAGAAACCAGCTTAGTTTGGTTTGACCCAGCATTTCCCATATTAACTAGACTTTGAAATCCTTTTTGGAATAAATTAGCATTCCTTAGAATATACTTTAGGGAATGGTGGCCTCAAAGATCTCTCAGGTACCTTCCTTCTCTGTCATTCAGATATTTAGTAAGTCTAAAGTGTGGAATTTCACCCCTTCAGGAACTTCTCCAAAATGTCTTTCCTTTATTTCTGGCCTAGATATGAGGCCCCCTGCCTCTTCCAGCGCTCAGGGCAGGCTCTATGTCTGGGTCTCCATCACAAGAATCCCTGTGTTGCATTGGTGGGTGTGTCTCAGCCTGCAGTGGCCATATGCTCTTGAAGGAGGGACTGTTCCTGGACGCTGGTGTGTCCAGGGGTTGACAATCTCAGTGCCTGAAATGTCAGTGTATGCTCAATCAAAGTTTTTGAACACAGGGGTGAGGTTTTAAGTATTTAACAAGCAGCATGACCTTGTCATGTGCCAAGGCGGATGCTAGCTATAAATAACTAACAGGGCTTTCCTGACCTTGCTTGCCAGTCAAACATCAGCCCTGGTGGAATGAATGAATGCATGAATGAATGAGATATAAGACCTGTATAAGAGATTGTAACTATTAACTGAAGAGGAAAAGCACTTTCTAAGGCAAAGCCCAATGTTGTGTTTTTTAAATGTTTTCCCTTTTCTGGACTTTTCTGGCTTGGCTGTTCAGATGTGCGGGTGAGGGCTTGGTGGTGCAAAGATACCGGACTCCCACCATGGCACCAGGCTGGAGCCAAGGCCAGATGGGAAAGCAGGCCTTTCTGTGTCCTTAACAGAGCTGGCAGCAGCTTTGGTATTTCAAATGCCCTTCTGAAATCTGAATCCAAAATGAAACAATTTTTCAAGTAAATAATACCATTGATGTCAGTGTTGCTGCAGGAGGTTCAGCAGGCCCCAGAAACTCAGAGGTGAGAACGTGCAGGGCGCCCTCGGGGCACATCCCAACCCAAACGTGGGTATTCTGGCTACACAAGGTCTCTGGCTCCTCGAGGCTACCTGCCTTGCAGGGGAAGGAACAGTCTGTGGGTACTTAAGGCATTGGCCTAGCTAAGAGACATATTTTTTTTTCCTGATTATACTTGATAGTGCCCCAGGGACATTCAAAAATGCCACACCTTGGGACCCTATGCTGTCATGGGCTTCGGGGGCCTGGGTCAAGAGTGAGAGGGTGAAGGGTGGTGGAGCCAGGGGGAGGAATCTTGCAGCTGCAGGGGAGATAAGAAAGGGTCAGGGCCTTCTCTGAGTGATGGGCTGCCCCTGGCACCTGCTGAGCTCCCGGATGGGATGGCTTCAGATTCCCGTATTGGTTTCCTACTAGGCCAGGATTTGACGCAGATACTCCCTGGTTTGGGTTACAGAATCCGGATCATGGCTTGCTGACCCTTGGCTTCTTGGGCGGTTTGTGGAGGAGGGGGAGGTGTTGAGTTTTCAAGAGGGGCCGGGCCCAGGGTGCATTCAGAAGGCTTGGAGGAGAGTAGCTAGGATGGAGCCAGGGCTACCCCTCTCTGGCGGGAGTGGTGCCCCCACACTCAGGGACCTTCAGCAGGGACCGCCTCCCATTGCCACCCAGGGACGGGAGGCACACTCTGGGAAACCTCTCCAAGGAGAAAGTCTGAGTTTAGTGTGTGTATCTTATGTTTAACACCTCCCCGACGCTTGCTAAATTCTCTCTTAAACAAGGAGAGCAGACCTCCACTGGTAGGATGCAGTATCCACCCAGGATTTAATAGCATCAGCAGTCTGCCTTCTTTTTCTAAAGTTTTTTTAAATTGTTACTTTCTATTTATGACAGCTGTTACCATTTTTTCCCATTTATGGTAGCAATAAAGTTTCACTCTATAATAAGTTTATTTTGGTTAAAAAAAAAGTGAGCTCATTTGAATAAAGATTTTCAGTACTTTTTAGCACAGGTGTTCTGATCTCCAGGTGCGGAGGGAGGGAAAGAAACAACTGGAGTTTGGGAAACTCTCATCTAGTCCAACCTATCCACAGCAGAGATGGGCACACTGAGTCCCAGAAGACAGAGGCATTGCCCAAACACACCTCGTTATAAAGGACTGAGGCAGGGTAAAGGACTCGGAGTTGGGAACTCCAGCCTTTTTCTACTTTGTTGTTTCTTCTTTGTGAGGCCAGGATGTGAATGTCTCTCTTGGTGTGATCCTCACAAGGTTGGGCGGGGTGGGGGGAATGTGGGCTCATCGACCTGCTGCCCCCAGGGTCCTGGGGGGCTCTGTAGGGTCTGGAACTGAGTGAGCCTTTACATCTCTACCCCACAGAGCCAGTCGCAGAATTGATGCTTAGTGAGAACCTGGTGAAAGGATGGATGGATGAATGGATGGCTAGAAAGAAAAGTGGATATATGGAGATACAGATAGAGAGAGAAGGGGATGGACAGATGGATGGATGGATGGGTTGGTGGATGAATTGGTGGTTTGGAGAGGTTGATAAATGAATAGATGGAGATACAGATGGGGAGAGAAAAGGATGAGTGAATAAAAGGATGGGTGGAGATGTCAATGAATAAATAATTTGGCTGATGACTTAGGATTCTCCCTGTCCCATTACCTACCCAAGGTTATTTTCATTCCTTTAGAGAACTAGCAGAAAGTTCACACACACACACACACACACACACACACACACACACACCCTTTTCATTTACCAGTGAGACACTGAGGCAAACATAAATAACATTGCCCAGGGGTCCAGGGCCCGGGCTTCTCATTTTGCTTTTGAAACTCACTCCCCAGACTTGGATGAGTTGCCTCCCTTCTCTGGGCCTCCATTTCCCCATGTGTAAAACAAGAGTGAGTGAGTCAATTAAGTCCCACCCTCCTAGCATCCTGTGGCTCCTTTAAGGCCTGCCAGACGCCAAAGCTTCCCCATGCCCCACAGTGTGGACGGCAGGTTCTGAATCTGTCAGATAGACTGGGGTTCTCTAAGAGGCAGGTGCTTTCCTGCAAGGGGATGTGCCAGAGCCAGCCAGACAAGCAAGTGGTCCCTGGGGGCAGCATCAGCATCTCACTCTGCCTTTGGGACCAGCTTATGTAAAGGAGAGAATATTGGAAAGACTGGTGACATGAGGTCAAGGCTTCAGTACCCTAAGAGATGCCTCCTTTCCTATATAAAGCTGTAATATGGAGGCCTGGACAAACAAAGGTGGGAGGACAGGGCAGGGGCAGGAGGGAGAGGCTACTGGGTTAGCCAGTCCTGGGTTCAGATCCTGCTCCTGCCACTTCTTAGCTGTGTGACCCTGGGCCAGTTCTCCCAGCCTCTCTGAGCCTCATCATCCTCCAAAATGTGAGAAAGATGATGCTCCCCCTCGCTAGAGCCTCGTGCAAGGTTGGGTGTAATAGATGCTAGCTTACTGTCCTTCCAGTCTGTGAAACGCAAGGGAAGAGCCTGGATCTTCTTCACTAGGAATTTCCCCACTTAGTAAATGTTTATTGAGCACTTACCATGTGCCGGGCCCTCTCCCCTGCTCTGGGAATGTGGTGGTGAGCTAAGGCAGCCCCAGCGTCTGACCTCGTGGCCTTCACAGTCTGATGGCCGTTTACCAAATAGTCACTCAAATAAGTGGGAAATGTCACCTGAGATAGGTTCTGTAAAAAAGGTGGGGTGGAGGAGGGGCTACATCCTGGGGCCCACTTTGTGTGATGATCCTGGGCCAGGGTCATCAGGGAGGCGATTCAAGCTGAGACCTGAAGCTATGCAGGTGAGGAGCAGGTACAGGTGTTGGGGGCAGGGGAGAGGCTGGGCGATGCAAAAGCCTTTTGCGGGAGGGGCGTGGCACATTCCAGGACCAGTGGGGAAGCCGGTGTGGCTGCAGCAGGGCGTGAGGACTTGCATGGCCTCAGACAAAGCTGGAGACCAGAGGCCTGACCACCCAGGGCCTCAGGAGCCATGGGCGGGGCTTTGGGCTTTCTCCTGAGAAAAATGGGGAGCCATTAACAAATGTACAGTGGAAGGGTGAGAAGTCTGTCCTTTGTGGGTAGACAGTGGGTGCAGGACTCCCAGAGGGAGGCTGAGAGCAGTGAGGTGGCCATGCCACCATCCAGGCAAGAGGCAATGGTGGCCAGACTGGGTGGTGGCCACAGAGTGAACAGCAGCCAGGAGCAGTCCTTCTCCAAGCTCTGGTGAATGACTGATGTGCAGGGAAGAGATGCCTGTGGAGTCCTCTCGGACGTCCTCTGCCTCCTTTCACTGCTCTCTCCTAAGGCCCTAAAGCTCAACCACAGCCCTACAGCCTGAGGCAGGCCTCAGCGCAGGACAACTTCCCTGTAGTAGGGCGTCCATGCAATAGTGAAAGTGATGGCGTTCACAATTCCGACCCACGGACTTCACTGTTTACAATCTCCTTTCACAGCCTTTATCATAGTCGCTCCTCACAGCAACTGCCACAGTGGGAAAACCCAAAACCAACCTCTTTCCTGCATCCCTTTGGAAGTAGAAAGGCAGTCACCACGGTGGGACTGTGGTTATAAAGTTGATGCTCGTTATTTGTGGTAGTTCTGCTCTCTAAAGTCACTGTGGGTGCTGAATTGGCAAATGCTGAACCTTTGCTCCTAGGAAAGACGGGGTCAGGTTCCTGGGAACCTCTGGTCACAACATTTTCACCAACTGATCAATATATAACCTTGTTTTAAGTACTTTTTGTTTGTTTAAAGATGCCTTATTTAATACCTATCGTTGGCTCATTAACGTTGGGCTCCCAGCCAACAGCACCATAACTCACGCCTGGATGAAGCTGCCTAACACACCGTTTTCTCCGTAGGGCACAGCCCGGCCTCCTTGGCTGAGGAACACAAAACAGCACGGCAGCACCACGCTTCAGGGCCATTTCAAACAGCAAATCCACCAACAGAAAGCACACAGAGTGGGAAATATGTGGTACCACACAGACTGCAGAAGGCACCCCTGCTTATGGGACGAGCTTAAAGCAGGAAGACAGAGCGTCACCTGGCTCCACCTCCATTGGGGACATGCTGCGGGCAACTCCCATTTTCCACCGCTCTGCACATGCTCACAAATCACCACAAAAGCACTGTGAGTATTGATCTGGGTATACACATTATCTGGGTATATACATTTTAAGGAGGAGGCGGACTCGCGCATATGGACTCCACAAAGAAGTAGGATGTGTTGATCACTCATTTGTTGGTGTGGCCCACTTCCCCCCGACGGCCTTCCGTGTGCCACATGCCTCTCCGGTGCTTGGGAGACCACAGGCATCAGCTCAGCTGATCCTCACCTGTCCTGTGGGTAGAGGCGTTGTTTTTCGGAGGCAAAGGCATAGAGGTTTGGTTGCAGGCAGAAGGTCCCACAGCTGGGAAGTGGCCAAGCAGGGATGAAACCCAGGGATGCTTCCTCCAGAGTCCAGCTCCACTGCCCAGGCTTCACCTGCACGCTCTCATTCTAAAAGCTGTTTTCACACCAAATCTCTTCAAGCCCTCTTTATTTCCCACTTCCTGCCAAGTAAGCAGTTCAGCTCACAAACTATATTAATCCCTGGCATAAATTCATTTAAACAAAATATTGCCAAGCAACGCAAAAGCAGAAATCCTCTTACAACCCACATGGGTATCGATGCTGTGCGTGTGGAAGGGCTGAGCCTCTTAGTGTCTGATTGTAAACACACCCAAATCTGTGACAAAGACGGGGCAGAGCCAGTGGAGAAGCCACCAGGACAAACCCCTTATCCTCGGGGACAGACTGACCTCTCGCTGCCCATCCATGGCTGGGAGCGTGGGGCGTTGCTCCTTGCCTGCTGGTTTGGCTGAGTCTCCCCTATCCTGACAGACAGCAGCAGGCAACACTTAAAAACTGGCCACCTTTGAGTGGTAACACAGTTTCATTTAAAAATTTTTTATTTTTCACTTTTAAGTTCAGGAGTACATGTGCATGTTTGTTACATAGGTAGACTTGTGTCATGGGGGTTTGTTTACAGATTATTTCATCACTTAAGTATTAAGCCTAGTAGCCATTAGTTATTTTTCCTGATCCCCTCCCTCTTCCCACCGTCCACCCTCCAAGAGGTCCCAGTGTCTGGTGTTCCCCTCTACAGGTCCATGTGTTCTCATTATATAGCTCCCATTTATAAGTGAGAACATGCACATGCAGTATTTGGTTTTCTATTCCTGTGTCAGTTTGTTGAGTATAATAGCTTCCAGCTCCATCCATGTCCCTGCAAAGGACACGATATTGTTCTTTTTTATGGCTTCATAGTATTCCATGGTGTATAGGTACCACATTTTCTTTATCCAGTCTACCACTGATGGGCATTTAGGTTGATTCCGTGCCTTTGCTATTGGGTAACACAGCTTTATGATCCTGCATATTTAATTTTCCACAGCCCCAGTTTGTAAAATGGCTCAGGGGAAGTTATTGTTATTAATACTCTGCATCTATACTGCACTGAAAACTTTATAAAGCACTTTCACACCCAGTGGTTGGCTCCATGTTTCTCCAAACTGAGAGGTAGGTAGTGCTATTAGCCCAATTTGGCAATGAGGAAAGCAAGGCTAAGTTTGGGGGGTGAGAGCACACAGCCAGCGGGAAGCCGGGTTGTGATTTGAACTCATGTCTTTGGTTTCCCAGTGGCACAGTCTTTCAACTACTTCCTCAGGCAGGGAAAGAATAATTTCTTCTTTTGGTGGATCAATTCCAAATTGGAAAATGTGTTTCAGAATAGAAGGGAGTAGTAATGAGCACAGACCCTGAGCCACACAGCTTGGTTTGCAGCCCAGCTGTGTGTCCTGGAGCAAGTTACTTACTCTATGTGTTTCAATTTCTTTATCTGTAACTCTGTAAAGTAGCATCTACCTGGGAGCGTGGTCACAAGGGTTAAATGAGTCAGTATTTATAAAGTGTTTAGTACAGGATCTGGCACTTAGTAAAATGCTACTTAAATACCTAGGCATACATCAGAAGAAAAAAACATTTGCAGAATTTGCTGTTGCCCAACCTTTTTTATTTCCTAATGTGGCTGAACTACATGTTGATTTGTTGTAATTAATATTACTATTAATAGCCAAGTGATAGGTCCATCTTTCCTTTAGGATAAACATTATTAACCCATTTTACAGATGAAGAATCCTGAGGCTCAGAGAGGTGACATGACTTGCCCAAGGTCACACAGTTGGCAAGTGGCAGAGCAAGGCCTCCAATTGAGCTCATTCAGCCTGTGCTATTAATCAAACTGCCACCCCTCCAATCAATGGCACTCAAGCTCCTTGAGGTCCAGGCTTTGGGGAGGGAGGTCTTTGCAAGGCGGCTGCTGTGGACATGGTGGGACAGACCATATAAAGTGGCCCTCACTCCCTCCCCCAGGCTGGCCCTGCACAGGTCCTGGCAGCCTGGAAGACAGCCTCGGGTTCCATACAATGGGCTCTGCCTCCCTTAGAAAGGAGCCCCAGGTCCCCTACATGCTAAGAAAGAAGGATCAGAAATGTTTTCATATCAAATATAGCATCAGGATTAAAATCAGAGCGGTATTTGGAAAGTGCCAGGAGATTTAACATGGCTTGCTGCTAATTTCCCAGTTTTGTTTATTATAAAAGAGGTTTCAGGAGGGCTATCTCTTACCCAAAGTGAGTTGCTACTAAAGATGAACTATTGTTGCACATTCAGAAGAGAGAATGGGCTTTGACCTTAATGTGAAGCAGGTTCCATGAGGTCCTCAGCCTGGACTGGGAGCCTCAGGTTCTAAGCCTGGCTTGACTTCTATGGCTGTGTGACTTTAGAAAAAATTTTCCCTTCTCTCTGCCTGAGGAGCAGTGGGGCGGGAGCCATGGGCTGAATCCAGCCTGCAGATGTTTTTTGTTTTTTTTTTTTAATGGTGGGCTTGGAGAGAGTTTTAAATACTAGGAAGAAGACATATAAAAGTGCAGATTTCTGGACTTTCTTTAAAAATGGGAACACCAGGTTCCTGGATCTCACACTCCCCACAAGATTAACAACTGTCTGGTGCCGGGTGTGACTACTCTCATAGAGAGGCCGCAGTCCCCACCACTCCCAACTGCTCATCTCCCCATTTTCACGCAGCATGGCATCAGCATGGCCCTGGGGACACTGGAGTTTGCCACGGGGCAGGCCAGTATCCTCTGTGGGGTCTTTATGTGGTACATTTACTGTTTTCAAGAATGTCCCTACACTGTATCTGTCTTTGTTCTAAGGCTCAGTGAGGTCAGGGATCTTACCATACTCAACCTCGTTACCTCAGGGCCTGACACACAGTAGGTGCGTCAAAAATTTCTGATGAAACAATCTGAGACAAAGTTAATGACTGTGGCAAGCTGGAGTAAACACTGGATGAGGAGTCGGCAGGGCCTGGCATTGAGCTCCGGCCTCGCCACAAAGGGACACTGGGCATGGGTGGGTCCTTTCCCCTGCCCTGGGTTTCTCTGTTAGCATCTAAAGAGGATGAGCCAGCTCTGCCAGTCCTCTGCAGGTGGCTCTGGGGACACAGCCCTGCACAGGGTTGGGCACTGAGCAAATTCTGGCTCTGTCCCCGCAATGTTACTGGGCCTCTTTGCAGTGACAGCCCAGGAATGGTGACAGCCCAGGAACAGGGAGGCCCAGTAGACCTGCTGCTCATCCCTGCTCCCCTGGCGGCTATCCTGCTCTCCTCCCCTCGCCCTGACTTGCTGGAGGGCACAGCCCTGCCATAAGGGCATCTGAGGACACTCAAATGGAGGGGGCCACATTTCCGTGTGACTTCTGACCACGCCCTCAGACAGCCTGGTTGAACCAAGGCTCCCTCAACATGAAGCTGAAAAAAAGCAAAGAGATGCAGGGGCTGGCTGGGAACAGGGACCCTGAGCCGTACGGGCCTGGGAGTGGAATCCTTGCTCTTCCACCTCCCAGCTGTGTGACCTTGGATGAGTGACTTAACCTCTCTGAGTTTCTCTCCCTTCATCAAGAAAATGAGAATTCTAATGGCTGTCTTATAGAATCGCTGTGGGGGTTAAATGAGTTAACACATACGAGTGCTTTCGTGAATGCCATTTCTCCCACCCTGCCTCCACTTCCAAAAGGTTTCCCCATCAGGGTTGCCATCCACTGATGCAATAACAGCAGATAGGATGCCCTCCATCCTGGATTTGCTGCCACTTCCCAGAGACAATCTGTTTCTCTTAAAAGTCTGAAGACCTATTAATAATGTTTCCTTTTTTTGAAGTTAACAAGCCTTCATTTATTAATCAACATGGACCAAGAAGGGCATCTATTAGTCACTAATACTTTAGTATGAATTTCTTCACATCAAATGCCTTCTTCCCTGATGGTAATACATGGCGATAGAGATTTTAATGAAGGAAGGGCATGATATTGAAGCACTAGGCCCTTCACAAGGGTGACCAGTATGCAAGAAAAACTGAAAACCTGCCAGGGGAGGTAGACTAACTTAACCTTTAATATTCTAGCACTTTCTGAAATAATAGCTCTAAGCAACAAAGCTTAGGTAAACCTGCACCCTTGGGCACAAGATCTTCCGTCCAGTTTCCATTTTATAGTTGAGGCAGGGCAGCCTCTATTGGCTGTCCCCCCAACAGTTATTCTCCTCCCCCTTCTCCATGCTGCCAAGACATAACAGAGGCAAGAAATGCCTGATACTCACTTTCCTAGATTCCTTCCCAGCTAAGGGTGGCCATCTGACCCATTTTAGCCAATAAGATTTCTGCTCAAAGGATCCCAGGTAAGAATGCCTCACCCCCCAACCCAATCGAGAGAGAGAGATACACAAGGAGCACCCTTCTTCCTTGCCACCTTTCTGTTTAACTTTGGATGCTTCCCTGTGAGGAGGTGAGGCTTGAACCCATGGCAGCCATCTTGCAACCATGAGGCTGACACAATGAGATGGTGCCTGAGTTTCTTTCTGAATCAACCCAGGAACCTCCTACTACCAGGTACTTATTACTTTGTTACTTTCAATCACATGTTCTGTTATTTACAGGCAAAGTTCTCCTAAGTGATGCACAAGGCATCTGAGGCTACGTGACTTGTTTACAGCCATCTCACTGTCAATTGGTGGCAGCTGCATGGTGAGACCCTGGTTTCCATGGTTCCAGTATGTGCCATAGCACCATATCCCAAGGTGACCCCACTGGGGCCGTGTCCAATTCATCCTTGGAGACATCCCCAGGGGTGGCCCAAACAACTTCTCCACTAGGAAAACGTAGCTTCCATGGTCTCTCACAGATGCCCCAAGCCAGTCCCTGACGCCAGCCAACTGAACAATCTCCCTGATTCCAAAAAGAGCCCCAGGATCTTCTCTGTGGCCTTCTCTTGGGGTCACTGTGATATACAGAAAATATAAACCACATCTTTGGGAGCCTACAGTCATAGGCTTTGAGGGCTGAGAGAGCCCAGTACAAGTCACAAGTCATTTAAGTCAGTCCCCTGCCTCCAGCAGGGTGACACGTCTTCTCCAGAGAAGAATGTGTGAATGCCTTCGAACCTTGACCCCATGACAAGTCACCAGGAAGGACCTTTACTCTCCTAAAGGAGCTCCCCTGTGAGCCTCCTGGCAGCCAGAACTCCACCATCAGCATGCATGCCCTCTGCCAAAACACAAATCTCCACCATTCCTAAGTATGAGCTTCAGGGAATTTTCTTGAGGGGCAGGTTTGGTGGGGAAGCCCTGTTATGTGGAACCAGGGCTTTTGTTCAAAGGATCAGAGGTTTGGGGTGGGTGTGTCACGGAGACATAACAGCGTATGGAATTGGTTGGTCCTACGTGATGGAAGACAGGGCCTTCCAACACTGGCAGGACCCCGAGATAAATGTCCCTGGGAATCGGGCAGGTATCACTGGCCTCTGTATGGGAGACAATACGGAGCAGGGGGTACTGTGAGGATGTGGAGGGTGTCACTGCTCAGTTCAAGGTTACCTGAGCTTCCAATTTTCAAGAGAAGTTGGAAATCCAGGTACTTCCATGTCATCTCTCAATTTGAGGATGTTGGCAACTAATTGCAGTTTAAAACCCATAAATTTCAACATAGTCACCGGCTTTGCCTGAAGCCCCCAGTTTGGAGCCTCTGGTTGAGAGTTCCAGTGGTTAGGAATGTTGCACCCCAAGTAATCAGAAAATAGCTCTATAAGCCTCCTGCATTTCCCTTTCCGGCTCCAGTGACAGCCTGAGGACACCAGGCAACATGACTTTCCAGCTCTTAGGTGCCTACAACGGTGAAGTTTCTCCATCCTGCTTATGTGCCAGAGACTCTGAAGCCCATCGGGTTCCCCTCTCCCTCTCCAGTGTTCTGAGCACTAAGGATGGCAGGGGCAGAAAAGAATCAGAAACAGCTGCCTAGAATGGTCTGCCACAATTTGGCCTTGGTGGAAAATTCCACCAGCACCTCCCAGGTAGCATTTTGCACATGACAAGGACACGGCATCTGCAGGCCTCCTTCCATACGGCCCTGTGCCTGCCTGACCAGTATTGTGCCCTCTCGGTCATTCTCATCAGTCCCTGCCAGCTTTGCACTGACCAGGCCAGGCTGGAGTCGATAAATGGTCCCCCGGTGGGTATTTCACAGAGCACTCCCTGGACTTAGCTCAAAGAGATTCCTGCTGGCAAGGGACGTGGCTGTGACGGCTGCAAGTGTCACTTCCAGTCCTTCCTGCTGAGCCTCTCAGGGATGTAGGTAGGGTCAGAGGGCCCCCTGGAGCTACCCAAATAGATGCCCAGGGCCCCAAATTCTGCACAAGTGCTCAAGGATGCAAACTCTGCCATTTAGCAGCCTGGAGACCTCTTACACCTAAGCATCTAAGAGGTGGATGAAAGTCTCTGCCTGCCGACCCCATAGGGGTCAAGATGTGGATAAGACTGGCACGTGACGTGCTGTTCCAATGTAAAGGCCAGTCTCTTCCTGCAGCCCATGAGCATTCTCCCAGCAACAGTTCCCCTGCTTTTGCCAACAATGACATGCCACTTAATTCACCCAAGCACTCCTGCCTCAGAGTGCTAGGGACCTGCAGACAGAAATGCAAGGTGACAGTAGGGCAGGCTGTGTCATTTCCCAGGAGATGCACAGCCTCTCCTCTTAGGGCTTGTCTTGAAAGACTGGTTTCATACTCAAACCTCCTTCCTGAGCTGCAGGAGGCTAGGAGGATGGGCTCACTCAGGTCAAGGGGGCTGGATGTCTAAGATCCCAGGGAGATTAGGAAGAACTTCTAGAAAGAGGAATTGTTCTAACAGTCAAACTGTTTCATTATTTCCCTGATTTAAACTGCTTGGGAAACTTCTGTTTCCAGCCAAGAAGGAGCAACAGAGACCAGATTTGCCCTCTCACCTGCAAAAAATGAAAAAATGAGCAAAATATATAAAACAACAGTTTGTTTGCATGATGTTGGACATCAGACAACAATGGTCAATGATAACTGAGAGATGAAAAACAAGAGGTAAGTCAGTGACTGCCCCAAATCACTGCCTTGAGAGGGTTTCAAGGCCATGGGTCGGGGCGGGGGGACCCAGGTGGAGCCCAGTGGACTCTGAGTTGAGGAGATGGAGCTAAGAGTCTAGGACAGAGTATCAGAGAGGAGAGAGCTGCAGAAAGCTACAGAGAGAACCCTGGAGACCTGCAGAGGGTCCCTCTTGAGTATTCAGCTAAGTGCTAATCAGGGCCGGTGTGTGAGAAACCTACTCAAGTCCAGGGAAGGAACCATTGGAAATAATTAGTGGGAGCAAGGCCTAGCAGTTAGACAGGGCTAGAAATAGTGCTTGTTGCCATTAGCCAGACTGGGACATCTCAGATTCATGGATGTTGAGTTGAGTATTCAGAAGGATCTTGCCTCAGCAGTGGGGAACAATTAACACCAGACTTAGCACTGCTCTGTCTCTATCTAACAAATATTAAAAACAAGACCCAGTAAGATCACACTGTCTCCAAGTATCTTTATGTCCCAGATGTAACTCAAGAATATCGATAAGATTACAAAAATATCTAGTACTCAACGAGGTAAAATTCATAGTGTCTGGTATCCAGTAAAAAATTACCAGGTATGCAAAGAATCAGGAAATTACAATCAAAGTGAAAAGGTAAATGAATCAATAAAAACTGACTCAGAACTGAATCAGATGTTAGAATTAGCAGACCAGGGCATTGTAACAGTTATTATAACTATATTCCATAAGTTCAAAAAGTTAAGTAAAGACATAGAGGATATAACAAAACCACAAATCAACCTTCTAGAGATGAAAACTACAACGTGTGAAATGAAAAAGACACTGGATGGGCTCAATAGCAGATTAGACACTGCAGAAGAAAAGATTAGTGAACTTGGAGATAGCAAAAGGAAACACAGAGAGAAGAGAGAAAAAGAAACTGAAAAGAGTATCAGTGAGCTGTGGGGCAGCTTTAAATGGCCAACCATATGTGCAACTGGGGTCCTCAGAGGAGAAGAGAAAGGAGAGGTAGTGTAGAAACAAACATTTGAGAAATAATGGCTGAAATTTTTCCAAATTTGATAAGAACTATAGACACACAGGCCTAAGAAGCTCAAAGAACCCCAAGCACAAGAAACATGGAGGAAACCACACAAAGACACATCAAAATCAAGTTGCGGAGAACAAGTGAGAAGGAGAAAATCTTAGAAGCAGCCAGAAAAAAATGCGTTGTAACAGAAGAACAAAGATAATGATGACAGACTTTTTTCACTGGAAGCAATGCCAAGTGAGAAGACAGTGAGGCAACATCTTTAGATGAAAAGAAAAAAGAAGAAGCACACTGTATACATGCCAGTGAAAATATCTCTCAAAATCAAGGTAAAATAAAAACATTTTTAGACATAAAAGGCTGAAAGAATTCATCACCAACAGAACCATACCATAAGAAATGTTAAAGCAAGTCTTTCAGACAAAAGGAAAATAACAGATGGAAATATAGCTCCTCATAAGAAAGGAAGAGTATTTAGCAACTATATAGGCAAATATATAGGATTTAAAAAACATTTAAAATGTTAAAGAAGACAATGCCACCTACACAAAAATAACAACAAAGAAGTGTGGTGTTTAAAATACATGCAAAAATCAAATGTATGACAATAATAGCATAAAGGTTGAGGGAGAAAAATCGAAGTATACTTTTGTAAGGCATACTGTATATGAAATGATATAATATCACTTGGAGATAGACTGTGATACGTTAAAGATGTACACTATACATGCTAAAAACATGACTAAAATAACAAAATACAGGATTAGAGATAATAAGCTAACAAAGGAAATAAAATAATGTAAAGATATCCAGTTAATCTCAAAGACAACAGGAAATAGGGAAAAAGAGTGCGCAAAAACACATGAGACAAATAGCAAGACGATAGGTTTAAAGTTAACCATATCTATGATCTCAATAAATGTAAGTAGTCAAAACTCCCCAATTAAAAGGCAGAGATTGTCAGATTGGATTAAAAAGCAAAGTACAACTCTATGTTGTCTATAAGAAATGTGCTTCAAATATAAGGACACGAATAAGTTGAAAGTAAAATGATGGAAAAAGATATGCTATGCTAACATAATCAAAAGCTGGAGTGGCTATATTTATATCAGACAAAGTAGATTTTAGAGCAAAGAATATCAGCAGGGATAAAGAAGGTAATTTCATATCGCTAAGGAAGTCCATTCATTAAAGTGGAGATAGCAATCTTAAATGATTAAGCATCTAATAAGGGAATTTAAAATGCATGAAGCAAATATTGATGGAAATACAAGAGAAACAGAGAAATTCGCAATCGTAGTTGGAGATTTCAATACCTCTCCCTCAATAATTGATAGATCAAGGGACAGAACTATTGGGAAAAACTTTAGGCAAAGTTGGGCAAATAGTTTTTATGTACATCACCAAAAGTACCATCCATAAAAGAACAAATAGATAAATTGGGCTTCATCAAAATTCAAAACTCCTGCTCTTGGAAAGACACTATTAAGAAAATGAAAAGTCATGAAAAGCCCAGCAGAACTCACTCCAGATGGCTCCAATGAGAGACTTTAATGCAGGCATGGGGTTATGGGAAGAATATTGTTCATTCTGGCTACTATAACAAAATACAATTAAGTGGGTAGCTTATAGGCAACAGAAACGTATTTCTCACAGTTCTTGAGGCTGGGAAGTCCAAGGTCAAGGTGCTAGCAGATTTGGAGTCTGGAGAGGGCCTCAGACAGTGCCTTCTCACCGTATCCTCAAATGGTGGGAGAGACTGTCTGGTTTTCTGGAGTCTCTTTTATAAAGTCACTAATCCCTGTCATGAGGGCTCCTCCCTCAAGACCTAATCACCTCTCCAAGGCCTCACCTCCTACTACCATAACCTTGATGGATGGGACTTCAACATGGGAATTTTGAGGGGTCACAAGCATTCAGACCCCAGCAGTATCAAGGCACCCAGAGACTAGCGACTGGGTGGGGAGTTGTTGCCACACCTAGTTTTGAAGGGACAAAGAGGAGAAAGAGTGTCGGTGGAGTCCAGTGACTGCTGGAACCATGGCAGAGGCCTTAAAGCAGAAAGGAGGTGAGGAAGAAACGCCTGACCTTTCTCTCTCCTGCCACCTTCTAGTCTCTTGCTGATGCCTTCCATTGCTTAAACTCGAGCTAAGGCTGGAAGGCAGAAGTGCTCAGGGGTGCAGTCCCTAGAGATCAGCCTACCTGGGCACAGAGCAAGGTGAAGAGGGGAGAATGGCTCTGAGTAAGGACAGAGGGTGCTGCACATCCAGGCTTTCTTAGGGACTATTGGTGCACTGAAAGTCTAGATATTTCCCAGGAGACCTTTTAGACTCAGGCAAACTAGGATGGTTGGCCACCCCAGTGCGGTAGTGAATGGGAATCAGCCTGCGCTGGGCGATGTTGCTATTCCCCTCGTACTGACGAGGAGACTGAGGTCTGAGAGGCTGAGCTACTCATCCATAGGGCAAGGAGGCAGGATTTGAACGCATGTCTATCTAAGGTGCTCTTTCACCCTACTGGACGTGCTGTGAAGTTAGGGAATGATTGGGAAACTACATCAGAGGTCAGGACAGAAAGGACAGGGGTTTCCAGGGGACAGACAGACACAACTGGCCCAAAGGGAGGTGAAGATGGCACAGCTCCTCTCTAAATCAGCCTCTGTCTTCTCTGTCAAGGAGAATCATTTTCAGGCTGCAAATTCTGTGGATGGGGCACTGGAGGCAGCAAGGGGAGAGGCACTGGCTTGGGAAGTCTTGGTTTCTCTAGAGGGGTTGTCATTTTGTGGCCACTAAGATGAATGACATCCCGGAGAAGTGCAGGCATTGTGATGTGATCTCAGGGATCTGAGACCTGGGGGATGCCAGAAGGCAGGAGTGGGAAGAGGCTTCAGGGAGAAGGCAGTTACCTTCACTGGGATTCCCAGAAGGCTTCTGGAGGAAGAGGGCCCTTGTAATAAGGAAAAAGTGTGGGGAAGGCTGTGATGTCCTCACCCCAGCCCCCATTCCCCACCCAGACCATTGCTGCCTGATATTTAAATACTAAATATTGTTTCTAGTTGTTATCGTTGTTTTCATCTGCTTTTGGTCAAAGATAATACATTCAGGGGCCAGATCTCACCTTTAAGATGCCAGTTGGCAATGTCTGGTCTAGAACAAGAATGGAGATTATTCTCTCTCTGGTTGCTCAGCTCTAACTTGGATGCAGCTGAGGGTACATCTCTGGGAGGGAGATGTGCTGTGAAAGGAAGGAGTTCTGAGGGACCAGGAAAGGAGGGCATGGAGATGCTCCCAGGGAGAAGCAAAGTCTAAAAGAGTAGGAGAGAAACAGTTCAGCCACTGTCTGGTTGACTCATCTACCCATCTATTCATCCAACCATCCACCTATCCACTCATTTACCTACCCACCCATCCATCCATTCACCCATCCATGCATCGTCCACCCATCCAACCATTTATATTTACATAAACCCATTCACTCACTCACACATCCACCCATCCACCCACCCACTCATCCACCCATCCATCATCCACCCCTCCCTTACTATACTATTGTAGTTAAGAGCATAGACTCTGGAGCAAGACTGCTTAGGAGTGAATCTGGCTCTGTCACTTCCTGGCTGTATAAACTTGGGCAAAGTACTCAACTTCCCTGAGCCTCAATTTCCTCATCTATAAAATAGGGATGATGAAAGTAATGTTTCGAGGATTAGAACAGTCTATTCATGTAAAGCACTTTGAACAGTACCTGGTGTGTTGCAAGTGCATCATATAGGAGAGCTATACTTGGCCTTTAGTATTAACCCAAGAGTCATTTACAGAGTTCCAGCCAGGGGCTAGGCACTGTATTGGGTGCTGGGTGATGGATGAAGCAGGCACAGTCACTGGCCTCAGGGGCCTATAGTCTCTTGGAAGAAATAGAGCAGCAACCAGATAACTTCACAATCTCACCCTATAGAACAAAAAAGACACTGTGTACATGTACGCCCACACACATACACACAATATCTGGCCTGTGTAAAACCCAGCGGAGCTCTGTGCTCACATATTATCAAAATAATCCATTTCTATGTTTAAAAAACACATGATTTTTCATGACCTATTCACCTGGAAATAATCACAGGTATGCATAGAGATTTAGCTTAAAAAAAAAAAAAAAGTGCAGCATGAAACAATGTCCGTGGCTAATCTGCTTTGGGTCCCTGCCATGGTGAGCTGGGACCATGTGTGACCACAGAGGACTCCTAAGCCCCACAATAGGGTAGGGAAGCAGTTCTGGCTCCCCAGCCCTGAGCTCAGCATCCCCTGCCCCCTCCCCATATGCTGAGAAGCCTACCAAAGGGGTGTGCTTGCCTGGTGCCCAGGTCTTGGTCTCTAATTAATCATTTTCCTCTAACAGGAATCAGAGATCCTGGGAGAAATGGTCGACAGCAGGGCTGGGGCAGGCCAGGTTCAGGATGAGCTAGGAACATCTTGTTATGCCAGAAAGTCAAGGAGATGCTTAAATACACACACACACACACAATAACAACAACAGCAAGGCAAAGATGGAGGCATGTCACAAGGACGCAAACGCCAGCTTGCAAGGACTCCCAGTGGCCAAATCTGGGATGATGTGCGCACCAAAATAATTAATACAGTAATGAACTACAAGTCTTTGGGGAACAAAACCAGGAATTCATGAGTTCACATAGAAGAGTGGATGCATCTGTGGATCCATGGGAGAGAACGGAGAGCTCTTGCTTGGAGTAGCATGCTGAGGCCTGTTTGATAAATGTGGGATGCTGGAGTTGCAAAATCAGCGATCATAGTAAAGATGGATCAAGCAAGAATCATCAATGGAGGCCAAGTCTAGGGGAAACTTTGTGGAGAAGCAGCATTATTTGCCTAGTCTTCAAGCATCTCCCCACTGACTGGGGAGAAAATAATAATGATGCAGTGGAGAAATTAAATAACACCTTGTCCAGGTGGTCAAAATTCCCATCTCCAGTGTGGGGCACATGGGATCACAGGCCTGGGAACGACAGCACCACTGAGGCGGCATTCCAGCTGAGAATGCATAACTGGAAGTTAATCATGAGGAAACAGACAAACCCCAAATGAGGAACATTCTATTAAAACGTACAGGGATTATATTCTTCAAAAAATTTCAATGTCATAAAAGACAAAGAAAGGTTGGGCATATGTTTCAAAGTAAAGGAGGCTAAAGAGATATGACAACCGAATGCAGTGTCTGATCCTAGACTGGATCCTGTGCTGGAGGAAAAAAATGGGTCAATTGACAAAGTTGACAAAATAAGGGCATCAGATTAGATCAAAGTATTACATCAGACACCCAAAGCAAAAGCAACAAAAAGGAAATAGATAAATTGGACTTCATTAAAATAAAGCATTTTCATGCATCAAAGGACATTATCAAGAAAGTCAAAAGATAACCTAAAGAACAGGAGAACATATTTGCAGATCATTGATCTGATAAGAGTCTAGTATCCGGAATATATAAAAAACTCATACAACTCAACAATAAAAAGGCAAACAACCCCATTTAAAAATGGGCAAAGGGCTTGAATAGACATTTCCTCAAAGAAGATACACAAATAACCAGCAAACACATGAAAATACACTCAACAACTTCACCATCAGGAACATGCAAATCAAAACCACAATGAGATCACACCCACTACAGTGGCTATAATAAGTTAAGGAGAAAAGTTTTGGCAAGGGTGTGGAGAAATTGGAACGCTTGTACATTGTTGGTGGGAATAGAAAATGGCAGCTGCTAAGGGAAACAGTTTGACAGTTCCTTAAAAAGTTAAACATAGAATCACCATCTGACTCAGCAATTCCACTGCTAGGTATATGCCAAAAAAAATTGAAAACAGGGGCTCAAACAAATATAAATACACATATGTTCACAACAGCACTATTCACAAAAGTCAAAAGGTGGAAGCAACCCAAATGTTCATCAAATGATGAATGGATAAACAAAATGTGGTGTGTACATACGATGGAATATTATTCAGCCATGAAAAGGAATGAAGTACTAATGCATGCTACAACTAAATGCTAAATGAAAAAAAGCCAGACACAAAAGGCTACATTTTCCATGATTCTATTTATATGCAATGTCTAGAATCAATAAGTCCGTAGAGACAGAATGCAGATTGGTGGTTGCCAGGGGCTGAAGGGAGAAGACATAGGGATAAACTGGTTAATGCAGATGGGTTTTCTTTTGGGGTGATGGAAATGTTTTGGAACTAGATAGAGATGGTGGCTGCACAACAATGTGATTGTACTAAATGCCACTGAATTATTTCCCTTAAAATGGTTAATTTTATGTTATGTGAATTTCCTCTGAACAAAAAAGTATCATATCATATCAAAATGTTAATTTTATAGAATGTATAAATTGCACTAGAGTTATATAAGAGAACTCCTTCTTCTTAGGCAATATACCATGAAGGATTTATGGGTTAAGGCATATGTTGAATGCAAGTTACTCTCAAATGGTTTAGGAAAAAAATACTATGTATGTGGGGGTAGAGGAGAGAGAGAGAGAGAGGGAGAGAGGTAGAGAGAGAGAGAGAGAGAGAGAGAGAGAGAATGTGTGACTATGGTAAAGCAAGTGGGGTAAAATGTCAACCAAAGGTGAGTCTAGGTAAAATACATGGTTATTCTCTGTAGTATTCTGTGAGTTTGAAACTATTGCTAAGTAAAAAGTTAAAAATAAAAATGGAGGGGGGTTGTACTCAAAATAAGCTAGTGGGAGAAAGCTTTGAAGGACTTTATTGGGGCCATTGATGATATGTGAATATGAACAGTGGATTAAGCAATAGCAGTGGAGTAATGTTAAATTTGCAAATTTTGATCATTTCACAGGGCTTATCAGAGAGTGTCTTTGTTCTTAGGAAGTGTATATTAAAGCATTTAGAGGTGAGGTGTAAGGAGGTTTGCAACTTACTCAAAAGATGCATCCCTACATGCATGGACGCACACAGATAAAGCACACGAGGAAAGTAGAAACAATGATGCTTCTGATAAAGGACACAGGAGTTCTTTGTATTGTTCTTGCAATTTGAGATTTCACCCAAAAACAGTCACAGAAAAAGGAGTCAAAGTGGAGGCAGGCCTGAGGGATGAGGTCTGTGAATTGAGTCTGCATCTGTCTCCACTAATCATCCTGTATGATGCCTGGAAAATGTGTAAGCATGTCCCCTAAGGTCCCAATTTCTTCATCTTTGGTTAGTTCCAGCTGGGGTGATAGTTGGGTTTCCTTTCATCCTCAAATGTTTCAAAGCCTCTTATGTGACCAGGAAAGCATCAAAGGGTGAGGTGGGAGGCCCCACCCTCCTCCTGTGTGTGACAGAAGACCTGTGGCATTGTGGCATTCATGGGATCTTTGATGTGTTCCCCTCGAACCTGGGAGGACCCACTTGATCCTGGGTAGGACTCCTGTTGCAAAGACATTGACACATGGAGCCTGGCTAGTTGGCAGCTGCTGTACATCACCGGCGAGCTGAGAGCCCCAGCAAAGACCCTGCCCAGAGACTTCGTCCAAAGCCCACCCCTTCTGCCTCTCTGGAGAGAGTTCTGGCCGATATCAATGTTTGTGGGAGCGTATACAAATTGCCTATTCTGGCATGTTGAAGGCCTTCTCTAAATCGCTAAAGACTCCTAGGTTTCTGCAAATCAGAGTGGTTTCTGACCTTTTCACATTGTCCTGGGGATACTTGAAGGGTCAAAAATGCTGAAATGATGGTGCTGGCATCTGCATCACTTCACTCCCAAAATTCTCCTTGACTGGAATCCTTTCCTCTCTTCCTGTCCCATCCCAAACCGTCTCATCCTGGAGACCTAGCTCAAGTCCCTCCACCTCCCCAAGTCAGCCTGGATGCTTGGGAGACCATTAAGACACCCCCGATCCTCTGGCTTCCTGTGACGTTTGTGATTCCTTTCATGGCTTAATTCCATATATGTCTTTTGCTTGTCATCACTTCCTGAGTGTGCCAGACTCTGTGGGCTCTGAAGAATGGGGGCCTCTATCAGCTGTTTCTTCATTCAACCCCTCTTTACCCCCAAAGCCCCTCCCTGGCGCCACCCACCCAGCGGACATTCAATAACACTTGCTGACTAAAGTGAGGAAGCAGAGCATGTTATATAATGGGAATTATCCTTGAGAAAGATTTTTCTGACAGCAGAATAAAGCATGGGCTAGAGAAAAACCAACAACAAGCCCATCAATCATTGTGCGTTTATTGAGCATCTCCTGTTTGAGGCGCTCCACTAAGAGCTTCAGAGGATTCAAAGACAGATAAGGCACCCCTGCCTACTCCCGCAACTCCCACTGGAACGGAATTCAGGTTGAGGAGACAACACGTGGGGCGTTACATAATCATACAAGGCAAGAAGCGCCCTGCAAGTGCACAGCATCAGAGGTCGGCACAGCAGGATGTGATTAATTGCCAGGTGAACGATGGACTGCAAAGGGAAATTATGTGACACTGTGATTCAGCAAAGCAGTGGGGTTCCAGGGCTAGGTGGGAGCAATGGGGGTGAGGGGGAATGGGGGCAGCCCCTTCTGCAGTACAGTGATTTGGGAAAGGAAAAGATTGTGGAGAACAAGGAATCTGAGCTGTGTCCAACCCGTGGGGAGGGTTTCCATAGGTGAAGACAAGAAGGCATGACTGGCAGGGAAATGGGCCCACTAGAACAATAAGGAAGGAGAGGAGATGGACTCAGAGGACTCGGGCAAAGAGGAAGGCAAGTGGTGGATGTGAGGCAGGGAAGGCAGGGTGGGGTGAATGGGAAAGGGTGCTGACATCTCACCATGAGATCAAACAAGCCCTAGCTCTCTGCTTTGTTTTATTTGGATTTTCTTCTCTCGCTTCCTCTAATCATCTAGGTTCAAAACTTGCCATTGAAGAAGCCAAGGCACAGATTTTCATGAATAAGAGGATGGCTGGCACTGGTTCCCACCCCATGTGTTGCATCAACTGCTGTAGGGAAGTGGGGAGGATGAACATGAGGAGGGTACCCTGTATCTGTCCCCAGCAGGAGGATGGTCCTGCTAAGGTTTTGGAGAATGAGGCGGTGGGGAGCAGCCAATGGGGAGCTCTCACTTGGAAACTCAGACTGGGGAAGCCAAGGAGAGGATAGTAGATGTCCCCAGGACAGTGAAGGCATCAAAGGAAGGAATAGTTTTTCCTCAATAGAGGAAACCTGAAGAGGTCTGAGAAGAGAGGAAAAGAAGTTAATGGTGATGAATAAAAGAGCAGGCAGGTGAAGAAGTAAAACTCCATGAGCAAAGTCCAGAGAAGCACACAAAAGAACTCTTCTCTCACAGGGAGAAGGGAAAAGGGAGGCAGACATCCAGAAAAGGTGAAGGGAAGAGGATGAATTCCACACACAATGGTCTTCATCATCTGATTCCAGGCTGCCCTCTGCTTTCCCACGTAATGCACCTGAAAAGATGTCAGCAAGAGAAAGTGGAGGACTGGCAATAGAGTAGGGAGTGCAATTGGCTGCAGTGATAGGAGCACTTGGGCATGTAAGTTGGGAGGAGAAGGTGGTTATTGTCAGCAAATCAGCAAGGAGATCGGCCTGAGGGTTGCTGGCTGTCCCCAGTTGGTTGCCCTTGAGCTAGGTCACAACTGACTTCTGCACCCATACATCCGATGGCAGTGGTTCTGTTCTTAGCTAGATTGACCTCTCACCAGTTCTCAACCTATTCCCTACCCCTCCATCTGGAGACAATGTCTTCCCTTGGTTGCCCTAACACCTTCCCGGCTTTCCTGACTAACACTTTCCTGGATTTCTTCCAACATCTCTGGCCATGCTTTCTCTGTCACCTTTGTGGAAACATCTTTCTCCTCCCAGCATCAATGTGGGAGGCCCCTGAGGCTTGGGTCTAGACTTCCTGCTGTTCCCTGACTCTGCCATCAAGGCCCATGGCTTTGACTTCTACATATTCACAAACCCAAGTTTCTGTCTCCAACCCATACTTCTCACCAGAGCCCCAGTTTCTTAATTGATATTTCCACCTGGACAACTCAAAAGCCACTCAGGCTCACTGTGACCCAAGCTGACCTCAGGACTCCCAAACTCCCCCAAACCTGGTCCTGGGTTCCTTCCCTATCTCAGAGAAAGTACCACTTTCCATCCCACTATGTCATCCAGAGACATAACCTGGGAGAAACTCCAAGAGCTTTGCTTCCAAATCACCAACACTTCTCCCAGCACCAAATCCTACCAATTTTCCATCTCTGGTCTTTCCCAAATCTCTTCACTTCTCCCTACCTCCATTTCTGCCCCCAGCCCCAGGTCATGCAGCCATTCTTCTTCTCTGGGCCACAGGAGAAGCTTCCTCATTGAGTCTTCTTGCATCCTCTCATCATCTTTCCAATTCATTTTCCACACAGCAGCCAGAGATGACCATGACCATGTTGATTCATCTGTTGCATAAACCCTTCATTTGGCCTCCAGCCATTTTCAGAGTATATACCTGCACCTCCAGTGCAGCAGCCACTAGCCACATGTGGCTGTTTAAATTTTATTATTAGTAGTATTATTATTTATAGAGATGGGGTCTTTCTTTTTTGTCCAGGCTGGTCTCAAACTCCTGGCTTTAAGTGATCTTCCCACCTTGGCCTGCCAAAGTGCTGAGATCACAGGTGTGAGCCACCACATCTGGCATACATTTCAATTAATTAAAGTGAAACATCAAAAGTTCTGTCCTTCAGTCATACTCACCACATTTCAAGTGCTCATGTTGGTCAGTGGCTATTATACTGGACAGCATAGTTACAGAATATTTCATCATCACAGAACATTATATTGGATACCACTGGTATAGACAGAACTCCCTAAATGGTCCCATAAGCCCACAGGGTCTGTCCCCTGCTCACCCCTCCAGTCTCATCTTGTGTCATCCTTCTGCCAATTTCTCTGATCCAGCTCTACTGGCTAACAAACTCTCTTCCAGCACAGGCCCTTTGCATATGCTGTTGCCTCAGATGGAGCATTCCTCTCTCTTTTTAGACTAGGTAACTCCCATTCTCTCTGACCTCAGCTCAGGGAGGGAGGGGATGAGATGGGTGGGTGAAAGGACAGATGGGTGGATGGATAGGATAAATGAATGGATGGACGGTGATATGGTTTGGCTGTGTTCCCACCCATATCTCATCTTGAATTCCCACATGTTGTGGGAGGGACCTGGTGGGAGGTAATCGAATCATGGGGGCAGGTGTTTTCCATGCTGTTCTGTTCTTATGATAGTGAATAAGTCCCACAAGATCTGATGGTTTCAAAAAGGGGAGGTTCCCTGCACAAACTCTCTTCTCTTGTCTGCCACCATGTGAGACATACCTTTCACCTTCCACAATGATTGTGAGGTCTCCCCAGTCATGTGGAACTGTAAGTCCAGCAGACCTCTTTCTTCTGTAAATTGCCCAGTCTTTATTGTATGCCAATAAAGATTGGCTGCGTGAAAATGGACTAACACATTAAATTGGTACAAGGAGTGGGGTGCTACTGAAAAGATACCCGAAAATGTGGAAACAACTTCAGAACTGGGTAACAGGCAGAGGTTGGAACAGTTTGGAGGACTCAGAAGAAGATGTGGGAAAATGTGGGAAAGTTTGGAGCTTCCTAGAGACTTATTGAATGGCTTTGACAAAAATGCTGATAGTGATATGAACAATAACATCCAGACTGAGATGGTCTCAGATGGAGATGAGGAACTTGTTGGGAACTGGAGCAAAGGTGACTCTTGTGTTTTAGCAAAGAGACTGGTGGCATTTTGCCCCTGCCCTAGAGATTTGTGGAACTTTGAACTTGAGAGAGATGATTTAAGGTATCTGGCAGAAGAAATTTCTAAGCAGCAAAGCATTCAAGAGGTGACTTGGGTGCTGCTAAAGGCATTCAGTTTTAAAAGGGAAACAGAGGACAAAAGTTTGGAAAATTTTCAGCCTGACAATGTGATAGAAATGAAAATCCCATTTTCTGAGAAGAAATTCAAGCCAGCTGCAGAAATTTGCATAAGTAACAAGGAACTGAATGTTAATCTCCAAGACAATGGGGAAAATATCTCCAGGACATGTTGGAGGTCTTCACAGCAGCCCCTCCTATCACAGGCCTGGAGGCCTAGGAGGAAAAGATGGTTTTGTGGGTTGGGCCCAGGACCCTCCTGCTCTGTGTAGCTGTCAGAAGAGGGCTGCCATCCTCTAGACCCCATAATGGTAGGTATATTGACAGCTTGCACTGTGCGCCCGGAAAAGCCACAGATGCTCAATGCCAGCCCATGAAGGCAACCAGGAGGGGAGCTATGCCCTGCAAAGCCATAGGGGTGGAGCTTCCCAAGGCCACGGGAGCCTACCTCTTGCATCCATGTGACCTGGATGTGAGACATAGAGTCTAAGGAGACCATTTTTAAAGTTTAAGGCTTGACTGCCCTGCTGGATTTTGGACTTGAGTGGGGCCTGCAGCCCCTTTGTTTTGACCAATTTCTCCTATTTGGAATGGCTGTATTTCCCCAATGCCTGTTCCCTCATTGTATCTGGGAAGTAACTAGCTTGCTTTTGATTTTACAGGCTCATAGACAGAAGGGACTTGCCTTGTCTTGGATGAAACTTTGGACTGTGGACTTTTGAGTTAATGCTGAAATAAATTAAGACTTTGGGGGACTGTTGAGAAGATATGATTGGTTTTGAAATGTGAGGACATGAGATTTGGGAGGGGCCAGGTGTGGAATGATAGGGTTTGACTGTGTCCCCACCCAAATTTCATATCAAATTTCCAGGTGTTGTGGGAAGGACCCAGTGAGAGGTAATTGAATCATGGGGGCAGGTCTTTCCCATGCTGTTCTGTTCTCACGATAGTGAATAAGTCTCACAAGATCTGATGGTCTTAAAAAGGGGAAGTTCCCTGCATAAGCTCTCTTCTCTTGTCTGTGAGATGTGCCTTTCACCTTCTGCCATGATTGTGAGGACTCCCCAGCCACATGGAACTGTAAGTCCAATAAATCTCCTCCTTTTGTAAATTGCCCAGTCTTGGATATGTCTTTCTCAGCCACGTGAAAATGGAGTCATATAGATGTGTTTGTGGGTGGATGGATGAATGGTGGTTGGATGGATGGGTGGGTGTATGGGTGGGTAGTAGATGGGTGGATGGAAGGGTGAATAGATGGAAGGGTAAATGGATGGATGGATGGATGGATGGATGGATGGATGGGTGAATGGATGGATGAATGGATGGATGAATGGATGGATGAATGGATGGATGGATGGATGGATGGATGGATGGATGGATGGATGGATGGATGGATGAAGGTGGTAGTAGATTTAGCTAGTGTCAAGGATTGTAACCTTCTGGAAAGCCTTTGTCCATTGTGAGATGCAGTTCTTTAGCTTAATGCCAGTCATGCTCCATCTGTCTTAGTCCCTTGTTTCAATTTGGTGCTGTCTTTTGATGCCCATATAACCTTGTGAACTTGGAGAGAATGGACTATGCCAGGTTCAGGTTTCTGTTTGGGGTAGTGATGGGTCCCTGGAAAATCAGTACAATAGTCTCCCCTTCTGATTTGGATATCTATGGAGCCTGAGGCTTCAAGGAGTGACTATTCTATTCCAGATAATGGGGCTATTTTTTGTGGCAAACAAATAAATAGGCCTTCTTCTGCCCACCCCAGCCCCAGTTGACCTGGTTGGTGTAAATCAGCTTTTCTGGGCTGGTGACCCCACCACATGGCCCAGAGGGAGTCCCTGAGCCCCAGATCAGAGGGGCAGATACTCTGGGCCATCCTCAAGCAGAAAAGTTTTCACCATTTTCAGGTGAAGTCCACCACCCTTCCCTAGCTACATCAGAGAAAATAAAATGATGGGCAGTCCTCTGTAGGAGTCAGAAATGAGGTGAGGCTATAAGGCAAGATCTTTGCAGCTCACCAAGAAAACTAGACTTTAGCTATGACTTAGTCACTTAAGTGTCATTATAACACCATGCATTGATGTTACAGGGGGCCGTGAATCCAGGGAAGTCTTGGTGCATGAGTACTGTATGTAGAGAGACGGAACCAGTATGTCATAGCAGCATTATTCACAATAGCCAAAATATGGGAACAACGCAAGTGTCCAACAGTGGACGAATGCAGAAACAAAATGGAGTATACACACACAGTGGAATATTATTCAGCCTCAAAAAGAGAGGAAATCCGAAGGATGAATGTTGAGGATGTTATACTGAGTGAAATAAGCCGGTCACAAGAGGACAAATACTCTGTGGTTCCACTCATGAGGTACATACAGCAGTCAAGGTCATAGGGGCAGAAAGTGAGTGGTGGTTGCTAAGGGCTTGGGGAGAACAGGGAGTTAGTGTTTAACGGGTATAGCATTTCAGTTAAGGAGGGTGAAAAAGTTCTGGAGATGGATAGTGGTGATGGTTGCACAGCTATATAAATACACTTGAGACCACTGAACTGTACACCTAAAAATGGCTAAGATAGTACATTTTATGTTATATGTATCCCACCTCAATAAAATAAAAAAAAAAACCAAAGCGAAAAAATAAATTTAAAGGGAAGTGTTCTCAGATAGGTATTTCTAAGGCGAGCCCCAGAGCAGCAGGCCGGCACATCTCCTCCATGGGTGTGGCAGGCTTCCCAGGCCAGCCACCACTGACGCCCCTTCGCTTATGTGAAAGCCACACAGCCACTCTTATCTGCTGCAGCCCATCACCTCATCCTGGGAACATTCTTTCCAAGACTTCAACGTGCCTGGTCTTCATTGGCTGTGGGTGAATTTGCTTTCTGAAGAGTCCAAAGGACTCAACCACACCTGATGGAAACAGGGCAGGATGGGGAGGGAAGGTACCTGAGTTGAGTGACCCACTTGGGGGGCATCAGAAACCAAGCATGGCCTCAAGTGGGGATTGATACACTCTCCCACAAGGGAGCTCCCAATGCAGTTTCCAGAATGCTCCGCTAAAGGCAGAATCCCTGGATGTAAATATGTGCACCTTAGTCACTCACCAACGAGTATTTTGTAGCCTCAATAACAGCAGCCCCAGCTAACCCTTACTGAGCGTAGCATACTGAGCTCCTATGATTACTTGATCTGATATTCACTCTATCTCCATAAGTCATGTGCCATTATTGCCCTCCCTTTTCGGATGGGGAAACCGAGCCTTAGGGAGAGCCCCCAGCCTACCTCTCACTATAGCCTGTGATATCCTCCACCCTCCAGCTTTGCTGAGCAGACACTACAGCATTTTTTCTCATATTCTATACTGCTTCTGCTTCCTGGATTGCCCTTCCTCTCCTTTCTATACTCAACACATTTTTTCTCATCCTGTCCCTCCACATCCAATACCCTCCTCTTCTGTGAGGCTTTCTTGATGATTTTAGGCAGATTGAGGAGTCATTCCTTCCTACACAGCATTAACCTCATTATTGCTGAACTCTTACTTGGCTCCTGGAAATCAGTTAGGCATTCTGCACTCATTCTCTTACTTGTCCCTCCCACAAACCCTCTGAGGCAGGCCTTGTTGTTCTCCCTTTTTTAAAGATGAGAAAAGTGGAACACAGAGAGGTTAAGATACTTGCCCAAGGTCACACAGATACTGAGGGTGGACTCAGAACTTAAACCCTGGCAGCCTGACTCCAGAGTCCTTACTAGGGTATTTTTATTACTGTATCTGTGCATCTGTCTGTCTCCCACACTAGACTGTGAGCTTCTCTAGGGCAGTGTCAGTTCATCTTGTAACCCAGGGCCTACTTAGAACCTGACATATCAAAGGTCTTGATAAATATTTGCTCAATTAGTGGTTGGCTGACTCAAGGAGGAGACGACAGAGGTTCAAGGCTGTACAGGCTGAGCATCCGAGTGGATGAGGCGGGAAATGAACATAGATGAGCGAAGCGGAGGAGACACAGGTGTGGGTTGGGAGGCTGCCTGGAGTGGGCAGGTCCTGAAAGAAAGGGTGGGGACCTCCCAGGAAGATGTGGAAGAGGGGATTCCAAGAAGCTAAGAAAGGAGAACCTAAGGATCCGCCTCCCTCCAGCATAGATTTATCCTGTGCCATCTAGTGCAGAAGGTCCCAGGAGGAAAGTGGTAACAGGAGTGCTTGGAACTGTGGGGTGTGCAGTGTTTTGGGAGGCTGTCTCCATCAGGGAGTGGTCCTCAGTGTGTTCAAATCTCTTGGGAAGCTGGTAAAAAAAAATGCAAACTCTGGGGCTCCCTGGGGAGTCACAAGGCCTTGGGCCAAGGAAACTGCATTTTCACAATGCCCGAGAGATTCTGCTGAAGCTGTCCACAAACCTTAGAGAAACACTGTCGCAGCCACTGGTGTGTGGCCTCCTCATCTCCATGTCACTATTGTAGGGGCCGTCAGCGGGGGCCTCTCAGCCTGGAATGTGCTTGGAAGACCTGCATAGTTTAAAAATGCCAGAAGAGCACAGGATGTTTCCATGTGAGCTTTCCTACAAGCAGGAACTAGTCAATAAAAACACAAATGCCTGGCAAATCACGAATAACCAGCTTGCTCAGAGTTCAAGACATAATATGAAATACTGCTGGTCAAATGGAAATGTCAAGCTATGTGCTGTCTCTCATTCACTCTCAACTACACCAATCCCTCTGTCGCTTAACTCTGCTCTTCCCTTTCTCAACCCTTTCCACTCTCCTCCCTCTGCTACTGGGATTTGAAACCTGTTAAGACAGCTGTGTCTCTGAGTTCGTCAACGACCCTGCACCTAGAGCGGCAGCCTGGAAGCTTGTTAGAAATGCAAATTCTTGGGCCTCCCTCCAGACCTGCTCAATTGGAATCCCCCAGGTTGGGACCAAGTAAATTCTATTTTGTAAATTCCCTGGGCTCTTCAGAAGAACCCAACCTGGTTGCAAGCCACTGAACTCCAGTCATCCAGACCCTTGATACTCACAGTGTGGTCCCTGGACCAGCAGCATCAGCATCACCTGGCAGTTAGTAGAAATGCCAGGTCCCAGAGCCCATCAAATCCACAGTACAAGAGCCCAGGTGATGGCTACATACATCAGTGGAAGAACAGGCCCCATGTCCCCGGATTTACGTGGAGTCGCCTGCCTACACTAATTCCACCTTCCCGCTTAACCATTTCAGAAGTGATCTTTCTCTCTATTTCCTCCCGCTAAGAGAAGTTCCTTCCTTCCTTTTGAGCAGCCTGACTCAAAACTTGCTTTCAGGAGTAACAAGAGAAAACCTCTCTCATAATAAACTGTGGAAACCTGATTTTAAAAATCTACCCAATTCAACGTGCCTCCTCCTTCTTCACCAATGCTTTATTTACCATTCCTTGGTATATTTAATAACACTTTACAATTCAATTCCATGAGAGGACAAAACATTTCTTCTCTCGGAGAACACAGCTGAGAGTGGGGGTAAAACAACCCCTGGATTGATGAGTACAAATAGAATAAGTGTTCAGTGTCCACAGGGGTAGGGAAAGGTCTGTCCTGGAGAAACTTGAATAGGTATCTGACGTATTTCACAGGCAGTGGGGATGGCTGGGAGTTTGGAGGATGGAAGGTGGGGGGAGAAAAAGATGATGAGGAAGTTGCTGGGAACTAAAGAGAGGAAGGCCTTGATGTGTGGGAAGGTGTGAAGGACCCAAGGGTGTCAACCACGGGTCCAGGCCCACTTCACTGCATCATTTCTCTTTTGTATCCCTTAAGACAGGATGGGGTCAGGGACTGAGCACGGGGAGAAGTGGGCAGCCCATTTCAGGATTGACAGCCAGTCTGTCCAGCTCTCAACATCCCAGAGCACCCTGCAGTCATTGTATCTTTCCTTCCTTTCCTCTCAGGATATGGCTGAGAAAATGACCGTCACTGGGAGCTCCTTCTTACTCAGAGGACGATGTCCAAATGCCTTACCTAGACATTCAAGGCCTTTCACCACCTCACCCTGGCTCCTGCCCAACCTCTGGGTCTTCCGCACACACCAGTCAAATGCAGCAATTTTTCAGGAGCACCTACTATGTGTCAGGCACTGCTAAAGGCACTTGGGATGAGGAGGTGAGAGAGATAAGATCCCTGACCTCACACAGCTCACATTCTAGTGAAGAGATGCAAAATGGACTAGAAAATAATGGCACTAGTCTGATGACTAGAGATGTTACAAGTGTTTTGAAGCTCTGGAGGAAGACAGTTTCTTCCCCCAGAAGAGGGCACAGCAAGCGCTAAGGCCCTGGGACAGAAGCAAGCTTTCAGAGGACAGAGTCAACCAGGGGCTGCAGTGAGTGAAGGGGAGCAGGGCTAAAGATGAGGTCAGTGGCTGGCTGGACATGGAAAGGGGTTTGAGGGTTTTTTTTGTTTTGTTTTGTTTTGTTTTGTTTTCCAAATGGGAGAGGAAGCCACTGAAAGGTTTTATTGTTTGTTTGTTTTTGTTTTTGGAGAAGATGCTCAGTGAGATGTGATCAGATTTACATTCTTAAAAGACATCTTTGGCTACTTCTGTTTGGAGAATAGGCTGGAGGGACTCGGGTGGAAGCAGGGAAGCAGTCAGGAGAAATATGACGAGGCTGGAAGAGGGGGTCACAGAAGTTCCACCAACAAGCAGTGCCTTTTACACCCCTGTGCCTTTGCACATGCCGTTCCCTCTTCCTACAATGCCATTCCCACCTTCTCCATCTGAAAATTCCCACTTGAGCTTCCCTGGGCTACACAGGGTCACCACCCACCCTCATGTCTAAACATCACAATTTGTTGTCCCTTCCTTTGCCCTCATTTGGAAATTGATGTCTCCCTTTGCTGTAGTCCTCATCACTTGCTGCAGGGTGGAAGAAAACTGGCCTTTGGAGTCAAATCATGATGGGTGAATTTTCAGATGGAGAAGGTGGGATCACTGATATTGTTTAACAACGATACCAACTAACCCCGAAGCCTGCGACCCCACAGGACGGCAAGCATCTCACAAGTGGCCTCGCTGACTGCTCACGTCCACCCCAGAAGCGCAGTAGTGCCGTTACCCCCATCTGACAGGTGGGGAAAGAGAGACTCAGGGAGGCTAAGCAGAGTCTAAGAGCTAGGGAGTGTTTGTGTGGGGATGGGAACCCAGAATCACTGAACTCCAGAGCCAGCACCCTGCTCCCTTTTCCTTTCATCACCTGCAGCTGTCACCCCTGTGGCGTGTTTCTAATGAGAAGATCATTAGAAACCACTTCTTGGAAGCCCCCTGGGGCCCCACCCTACCATGGTCAGCGGCTGAGGGGATTAGGTTTATCCTTAACAACAGAGCAGCTTCTGGGGTCCCCAAAGAGACCCACATCTCCAATACCCCACGGACCCCCTCTCCCACAAACCATAGCCCCTCTCGCCTGGCCCCCAACTCCAGGGCAATTGAGCTACTCACAAAGGCTGGAGTTCCTTTTCTGAAAGATTTGTCTGCAGCAACAACAGCATGTCACTCGAAGGCACCTCTAGAAGGCTCCCTGGTCATGGGATTCAGCTTTTCCGCAGGTTACACAGCTCCCCTCCTCCTGGCATGGCCCCACAAGCTTTGTTGGGACTTAGGAACTAATCCTATTCACCAGAACACTTTTGTGAGCCTGGGATCTGGGTCTGTTGGGCGCATTTTTAATATGCTTGTTCTCAGAGGTAAGAGAGATGATAAAAGATTGTTGGAAACACAAGAGCAAGGTATTTGATCTCGCGGGTGCCTTGAAAAGGGAAGGCAATAGAGAAAGCCACCTTTGCCTGATTTGGGGAAGAAGGAAACATTGATCTTTTTTCTACCAATTCTGGTCTTCCTCTAGTACCTCCCATCTCAGAAAAAGGCACAAGCAATGGCCCCCATGCCTATCCAGAAACCTGGGAGCCATTTGGACACCTCCCCCCACCCACTCCATCACCAGTGTCCAAGGTGCTCTCAGACCCAGCTGCTCCTCTTTGTTCCTGCCACTGCTGTCTCCTCCTGTGAGCCACTAGCACCTCCAGCCTAGGCAACCATGGTGGCTCCCTATTGGGCTTCCCGTCCACCCCATCCTTTTATCATCTGGTCTTTGGGGAATAAAAATTGATCCATGTCACTGTATACACCTGCTGCCCCGCTCTGAGCCCCTCAAAGCTTCCCTTTGCATTGAGGATGAAGAACAAAATCCATATAGCTCCTGCCTGGCCCCCATGCACCTCAGCCTTCACCATGCCCTTCTTGCTTATGGAGCTCTGGCCACAGGCCCTTTGCACAGGCTGAGTTCTCTGTCTCTGTAGTCCTCTCTCAGCCTAGCTTACTCCTCCTCATCCTTCAGGCCTCCATTCAGTGTCACTTCTTGGGGAAGCCTTTCCTGAGCATGCTGGCTGGGCTGTCCCTGCTGTCCCCTACTATCCTCCCACAGCTCCGTGCGTGGCATGTGCATATCTCTCACTAAGCACAACTTTACACATAACTGTGGGGTTCCTGGATTAGGGGCTGCTTCCTGGCTGGGCTGGGAGGGACCTTCATCTGGTTTTGCCCGTTGCATCCCCAGCACATTCACAGTGCCTGGCATCTACTAGGACTCTCCATAACTATTGTCTGAATCAATGAACAAAAGCAAAGATGTGTGGGAATTTACAGCTGAAAATGCATTTGAGGTTGCTTGGAGGACATGCCAAAGCTCAATTTCTTCCTAAAATTTAGGCTCAGTTCCCCTCTTGGCATCTAAGTTCCTGAAGGAGTCACAGGCATGGTGTCACCTCTCATTCTGGGAGTCTTGCCCGACTCCAGCAGGGGATAAGCTGGTATCAGAGCTGGCAGCAGAGGGAGATCAATCACAGAAGGAAAAAGGGACCAGGGCTGCTCCACCCAACCAGGGAAGGGCTCTGCTTCTGTCCTCACCAGAAAAATCTAGAGAGGGATTCTTCAGGGTGGAAGAGTCTTCTTAGGGGATATTCTGAATGCACCCCACTAAGCATTTCATAAGGAAAGAAAGTAAGAGTCAGATACACTTAAGAACTTTCTTTTGGTTTTAAAAAGTCTGTGGCACCACAGGGACAGAATCGAGTTCACCTGCTTAGAGCTTTCCTACAGCACACAGCACCCCTGGCTGCCCTACCTGAGTCCCTTGGGCACGGAGTCCCCAAAGACACTAACTCAGAAGTGCTATCGGGTTTGGTGGGTCAGACATTCCCTCTCCCCTGGCCCTACAGCTCCCTGCCATTACGCTGCTTTTAAAAGCAGAGACTTGGCCACAACTGAGAGAGATGACCAGAGCGGGCATGGGCAGTGACTGTTCCCTTCAGGGGTAAAAGCATAACCACCCCTGGCCTTGAGCCTGATGCCAGACGTGGAACCTTGCTCCTCTGAGCCCAGAGCTCCTTCCTGTCTCTCTCTATAACACTGTCTTTCTTCTCCCTGGTACCCCAGGTGCTGATCGGCACTGAGTTGCTTCAGTAAGTCACTGTACTCTCCACACCCCACCAATGCCCGACCAATCCCTCCTCTTCCAGGATGCCTGCCCAGAGGTTGGTGGTGCCCAGCTTTCACAGGTGCACAGTCCTGCAGCCTCTTGTTCAGTAAGGGATTTCTATGCATACACCAGATAAGGAAACTTTGAGCAGATTCCATTTTCTCTGTCAGCTCAGCTCCTAGTAAGATGGGTGGAAGCCCAGAGAATGGGTCAATGGATAAATGAAGGAGGCTCAGTCCCCTCCAGCTCTGGAGGCCCCTGCATGTGTTTCCTCTTGCTCTGCTGGAGGAGTGCCCTGCGAGTGGCTGAGAGGCACGAGGCCCTGCCTTGAGACCCGCTTTTCTGCAGACCCTGGGTAGTGACAGCTGGCCAGGAGAGGCTCTCTTGCCCCTTCAGGAACACAGTGTTCTGCCCCCACGACTCTCTGAGTTTTAAAATTCCACCACCTGATGTTTTCCAGGCTTCTCACTTTAGTGGAGTTACCAGGCAACCGGGACTATTTCTTCCACTTCTTTAGATTCCTGTAAGGGTCCAGGCAGAGTTCCCATCCTCACTGGGGCTCAGAGCCCTGGATACCCAGGAGACCCTGCTTGGCCTCTGGCTGGCTGTGTTTCCTCTCTTGGGCCTCAGTTTCTCTGTCTGGAGAATGAAGGGACTGAGCAGGACCGCCTCTGAGGTGGTCCCCACCAACACCTACTCCTTGTTGGACATTGTCCAGCAGTCCTCACAACGGCCAGAGGAGTTAGGCATTCTCCCCATTTTATAGATGAGGAAACTGAGGCAGAGAGGTAATGCCACTGGCTCAAAGTCATCCACCGGTGAGTGGTGGTGGGGAATTTCAGCCTGGGCCTCTCAGACACCGCAATATGATGTCCTTGGGTGATTCAGACATCTCTGGAGGCTGAGGGGGCTGGGTGCATCCTTGAGTCTGCCCTTTCTTCATAAAAATACCCCAGAAGCCAGGAAGCGGGGAAAGGCCGGGTGTGAACGTGTCCTTCTGGGGTTTCCTGCACTCGGCGTGTCAGCATGGGCTGCAGTCTGCATCAGGAAGTCCCAATGAAGTGCCATGCCATCAGAATGCTCTGCCCATGAGCTACTACTGACTGGCGACTTTCACAGGGACCATTTCTGATCTTTATAAAGAGCCCTAGGGCTCAGCAGGACAAGTGAAGGTAACTGTATTCTACAGAGGTCGAGGGAGAGGGGCTCCTTGCCTAAGTTAACATGTTCCCCAGTGGCAGCCCAGATCCCTTCAACCCCAGATCCAGCGTGCTCTGAGCAGGAGAGCTGCCGTTAGAAGGAACAAGATAGGGAGACAGGCAGACAGAAATTCGTGGCCAAAGACCTCTGGCAGTCCAGGACTCTCTCCAGTCTTTTGAGTAAATTTCAAGCTCCTTTCTTACTATGCAAAATAAACAACTGAGACAACGTCATTGGAGGTAGAGAACTCTGATCTATTTTCAAAATCAAGGGCTGCTGTTTCCTTTCTAAAAAGAAATAGCTGAATGAGGATAGACCGTGCAGGGGTGGGCAGGGGTGGGGACACTCAGTGGCCACAGGGTGGCTGCTGGGGCCCCATTCCGGCATCCAGCCTCCTGGTGCTGTGTGACTTTAGGCACATGGCCTGTGGCATTGGGGTGTGGCCTCCCAGCCTGTAAGATAGGAGGGCAATGCCGGGGGCTCAATGTCCTGCACTTTAGAGTCTGCTCCAGGCTTCTGTGCATTTGATCCCCAAAATAAACTTGAACTATAGGTCTCATTGTTGTCACCATTGGGTAAAGGTTCAGAGAGGTTAAGTGACTTGGCCATGGTTGCACAGCTTGAGAATTAGAGTTGGGATTCAAACCCAGATCAATCTAACTCCTGAATCATGCCCTAACTGCCCCATGCTTGAGAAGTGAAATCCTGTGACTCTACCAGGAATGACACCACCAGTAAGGAGAGCCCATAACGAGAATGTTGAGCAGCTTCTCCACACATTATGCGCCAGGCCACTTTAAACTGACTCTTGCCTCCAGGTGTGCCCCTGCCTCAGGGCCTTTGCAGTAGCTGTTCCCATCCCACAAGATTATTTCCCAGATATCCTAAGGGCTGCGTCCCTCACCTCCTTCGAGTCTTTGCTCAGCTGTCACCTTCCTTGACCTCCTTTTTAAAATTGTACCCCCCACCCCTTCTGTACTTCAAACTCCCGATCCCTTGGTCCTATTTTATTTATTTTTTTCCATGGCACATCCCACCATCTAACAAACTCCTGCATTCCACTTGCTGTCTCTTGCTATGAGAATTTACCCTGCTCAGGGCAGGCTCCTCGCCTGCTTGCTTTCTGCTGTATCCCCAGCCTCTAGCATGGAGCACAGCACAGTAGGCAGCATACAGTAGGCGCTCAGTGGATCATGTACAATCGTGACTGCTCACAGCAACCTGAGGAGAGCTGCACTGTTCTGTCCCCTCCTTACAGATGGAGAGCTTAGAGGACCTGTCCTGAGCCATGTGGCTTGCAAATGGTAGAGCAACTGCTCTACATTCAGCCTCAGGAAGCAAACATCCAACAACAAAGTGCTCAGAATGTAAGAGGGGAGGGGGAATCTGTCTCAGAACCAGGGGCTGGGACCCTCTGGGAAGCCACAGTCCTTGAGAAACCAGGGTTTGGGGATATTTGCCAAATGCTTTTCTCTTCCTGTCCCAAAGAAGACTTGTTGGGACCCCAGGCAGGACATGAATGGTGTCTTGAACCCAGGGCCACATCTTTGGGGTTACAGCAAGAAGAGCCTGCAAGATTTTCCTGAGCAGGGCATGACTAGGAGGTACAGCCTGGGCCAGACCTCCTCCCAGCAGTCTTCTGGGAGCCTCTTCCTGTCCCCAGATATCCCCAGCCCATACCCCATTCCTATTCTGCAGGTCCAGAGGGCCCCGCTCCACCCTTCTTTCTCCTCTTCTCCTAACTCCTCCCTGAACGCTGTGTTTGGGGCTCACCTCCTCAACCTCATCTCCTTCACCTCTTTAAACTGTGGCTTGTGTCATATTCACCTGGGGAGTTACAAATACAGGAGCTGGGCCCCTCCCATAGACTCTGGGTCAGTGAGTTGAGTGCGCCCAGGCACCCACAAATATTTTTGACAAGTTCCCAGGCAATTTCAATGTGGGCCATCCACAGCCTCCCTAGACAAGGGCTCCCTCAGGGACTGTGCCCAGAGACCCTGGCCATGGTTTGCATCACCTCTGAGCCCTGGAGGTGAGTTCTCATTTTACAACCCAATTGTCACCCCCACCCCCCAGAGACAGGAACACATGCCACACTCATATCCTGTGACCCTGAACACCTCCATAGCTGCTCTATAAATTTGTGTAGGTCACCTGAGGTCAGTCCAGTTGGGAGAGATGATTCATTCACAAGGTAAAAGCCAAAGTTATCCCAATAGGCGGAAGCACTGGGCTGGCCATAGACAAAATGGTATTCAAGGATAGATAAAAGTCAGGCATCTGGACTCAGAAGAAAATTAGGTACAGATCAGTGGGGAATTTGCCTGATGGTAGTTTATGCAAGAAAGATTTGAGAATTTGAGAGGCATATTTGACAGGGTTAATATGAGTTAAGAGTGTGATGCAGTTGCTTAAAATAAAAAAAGCCAAATTAAAATTAGGTTGCATTAAAAGAGGTCGAGTATGTATTCAAGCATGGTAATGATGGCCTCTTTGCTAGGCTGAACAAGCCTTCGCTGGAGGGTGCTATTTGACTTCCTTTAAAAGGGTCATCGCCAGGCAGCTCTCTCTCTGAAGATAATGACCGAGATGGTAGTTTGGGGTTGCTGGTAGGGGTGACATCTAAATATCACTTTTACCCAAAGAACAACATTTTTTTTTAAATGGGAAAGATTGGCTTAGAGAAGGTAAGTCCTGGTCCTCATATTAGGTTTTTGTTGCTGTTGTTGTTGTTGTTGTTGTTGTTGTTTTAGAGGGAATTTCGCTCTTGTTGCCCAGGCTGGAATGCAGTGGTGTGATCTCGGCTCATTGCAGCCTCCGTCTCCCGGGTTCAAGCAATTCTCCTGCCTCTGCCTCAGGAGTAGCTGGGATTACAGGCACCTGCCACCACAACTGGCTAAATTTTTGTATTTTTAGTAGAGATGGGGTTTCATCATGTTGGCCAGGCTGGTCTCAAACTCCTGACCTCAGGTGATCTGCCTGCCTTGGCCTCCCAAAGTGCTGGGATTATAGACGTGAGCCACCGGGTCTGGCCCTGATATTAGTTTTTAAATATCTAAAGGATGTTTGTGTGGAAGAAGGCCTGGTGTTTCTAAACTACTCCAGAGAACAGAATCCAGATTGGTACATAGGAGGTGCAGCCAGGACAGAAATAAATCTAATATTGGAAAAGAATACAAGAACAATTAGTGTTTTCTAACAACAGAGCTGCTGACATAGGAGGTGGCTACTTCCCCGTCACTACAGACATCCAAAGGAGAGCTGGCTTTGGTGCATGGAGGCTGTAAAAGAGTTTTCTGCATTGAGTGGGAGGGTGTATCAGATGACTTCGAAGGGCCTTTGATTCTAAGATCCTAGAACATTTTAGGTCCAAATGCGGTCATGTCTCATCTAAACAGAGTTCTCTTTCGGGACAGCAGGCATGATCAGCAGGCTGGCCTGAATCACACCTTAGGGTATCCTGGAGATACCCTAAGATTTTAGGATCCCTCTTGAATCTCCCAAATCAGGATTTTTCCCTGAAGAAAGCAGAGTTGGAATGCAATGGGAGGTGGTGGTAAAAGGGATGGAGTGGTAGGCAGAAAACCAGGAGTCTGGAGAACTGGTTCCAGTTCAGCTATCGACTGCTCTGTGGTTTGGGGCCCTCTCTGTGCCTCGGTTTCCAAATATACCTTCAGGCAGTATGGGCTAGGTCATTGCTTCTCAAAATTCCACATGCACACAGGTCATGTGCGGCCCTTGTTGAAGTACAGATTCCAGCTCAGTAGGTCTAGTCCTCAACCCAGTTTCGGTCCTGAAATCCCACGTCTTAGGAATCTCTTAGTCCTGGACAAACCAGGATGATTGGTCACCCTAGGGAGGAGTCTGAGAGTCTTTATTTATGGAAAGTCCCCACGTGATGCCAATACTGCAGGTCAGAGGCCCACACTTTGAGCAGAAATGATCTGGCAGTCTCAAGGTCTCTTCTTGTTTGGAGTCTGTGATCCTAGAATCTCAGTTTGATTCTAGTGCTTAGGGTGGATGCCCCGGTGACTTACTAAATGCTCCTTCTTCAAACTAGGAAACTGGTGGTGAAGCTCAAAAGCCACCTAGTGTGGGGTGAGGTGATGATCACGTTTGTCTGCTTAGTCAAGGAGAGACCCAAAGACTCTGGTGGCCTCAGAAGGAGTCCGTACCCCCCGTAGGAAAACATCTCCTTAAAATCACCATGATGCCATATTTCCATGAAGTCTGAATAATCAATAAAGCCAAAGTGACTGAGGCCCCTGCAGTTTACACTGTGGGCAGAGGGTCCTGAGTTACACAGTAATATTTATGCAAATGTATGTATTTGACTGCCAGAGAGTCTCAGGGCAAAAGCAATATGATTTTATGCAGTGTGACAGCCATGCGAATTGGTGAATTGGTGTTTGGATAAGGTGTTTACCAATTGATAAGGTGTTTTGGACCTGCAAACTCTTGGTGATCATTGGAGATAATACACCTCTACTGGTTAAAATCACAGGCTTGGATTTCTGCTGGGAGAGAACCACGAACAAACAAGATGCCCAAAACACAAACCACTATAGCTTTCCAACCTCCTGGTGCTCCAGCTTCGAAGCCCATAAGCAAAGTGTGAATATAACTGTGGATTCAGAAGAGACCCTTGGATTTTGTCCTCAACAGTTGGGTATGGGGCACCCTTTGTTTCTGTCATCCTGCTCTGATGACGTGGAGGGACAGAAAGGCGCAAAAGGAAAAGGTCAGGCAGATGGAGCTAAGTTTGGTTAATAGCTGGTTTAATGGGCTCTCTGGAAAGCCCAGTCGTCTTCTAGTTCCTGCTCTTTCTAGGATCCCCAGCCCAGTGGCCTGTGTCAAAAACACAGCTTTGCATTCTGCACAAGGCAGTTTGGATTAATTATTACACATGCCATTCCCATCACTTGGAGCAGAACCTCTGGCGTGGGCCCAGGACGCTGTCACTACATTTTAAAGGTTTGCAGATTACTGGCCACTGAGCAGTAATCCGACCAGGGTGTGCTGAACAAGATTATTAGGGTCATACATTTTTATTAAAGGTCACTAACAGATTTATAGAAAGTGCTGTAAAATGACACTTGTTTTTATTAGCACGAATCCTACCACTTGACTTGACAACGTTCCTGGGCTAAAGTGAAGCCAAAGGGCTTTCTCTAACAACAGAGGAGTCTTTGATTCACATTCTTATAATCCACAGGGGATCCATGCTGACATCCCTAGGGGATGTCAGTGGGGGGAAAGGATGCCCCAGAACTATTCAGAGAACACCCACTGTGACACACAGAAACAGAACTGGGTGTGGCTCAGCTCCTGCCTCTGGGTAACCTGGGTGAGTTTTCTCCTTGCAGAGCCTCAGTTTACCCCTCTGGAAAATGGGGGTAGTAATGTCCATGTTTAGGAATGTTGTGAGGCTTTAGATGTGAGTGCTAATATGAGAGTATATGGAACCCAAGGGACTTCCCATCAGTTCCATCATCGCTTTTGTTTCCCGCAAATGCATCAGCTGCCTGAATAGACTCAGTTTACCAAGTGGTAAAGGCAGAGCTGGAACCTGACATCCAGAAGGATTAATGCCAAATTTAGGCCAGCTCCCAGGACATCTCTGCATCAGCTGACCCTAGGTGCTCCCTAATGGAATGTGTCCAGGTAGCTCTTCAAGGGTCCTCACATCTAATTTCAATATGTAAAGAAAGGAAGAGACAGAGAGAGAGAGGAAGAGAGAGAAAGAAAGAGACAAAGAAAGAAAAAAAGAAATTCCCCTTCTTCAAACTAGGAAACTGAGAGAGAAAGAAAGAGAGAGAGAAGGGAAAAAAACAGACAGGAAGAGAGAGAAAGACAGAGAAAGAGAGAGAGAGAGGAAGGCCAGGCATGGTGGCGCACACCTGTAATCCTAGCACCTTGGAAGGCTGAGGCAAGAGAATTGCTTGAGCCCAGAAGTTTGAACAAGCCTGGGCAACATAGCAAGACCTTGTCTGCTATGTTATAGAAGAGACCTTGAGAGGTCTTATAGAAGAGACCTTGAGACTGCCAGATCATTTCTGCTCACCACAAATTAGCCACGTGTGGTGGCATATACCTGTAGTCGCAGCTACTTGGGAGGCTGAGGTGGGTTGGGAGTATTGCTTGAGCCTGGGAGGGTTGAGGCTGCAGTGAGCCATGATGGCACCACTGCACTCTAGCCTGAGTGACAAGGTGAGACCCTTTTTAAAAGAAAAAAAAAGGAAGAGAAAGAAAGAAAGCCTTTGGATGTGAAAAAACATATGAAAGAGAACATACGAAAATGATGGTGTCAGGGTGGAGGTCAGAAGCATTTTTCCTGCTATTTTCTCACACTTTCCATGATAAGAGAAGCGGTTTTATAAAAAAGAGCCAATCTTAAGCTTTGGGGCAGGCAGATTCAGGGTTCAAATTCCTGCTGTCCTTTCCTTGTGAAACTTTGGAAGAATCACATAAGCTCTCTGAGTTCCTGAAATACACAAGGAGTACAACCATCTGCCTTGTGGCTTACATGCCTGTGTGGGAACCATTTGGGGGGGCCTTCCTAGCACCCTTTCCCTCTTCTCTTTGGGGAATTTACGCTCTACCTGGTTGGTCCTCTCAGCCACCTACTGATCTGGAAGAGAGCATGTGTCTAAAAATGAAACCAAACCAGAAGAAGCAGAGCTGAAAAACAGAGGGAGAGAAAATGGGTCACGTATTTTAGGTCCTGGATCAAGCCTGACCTGAAACCTATTGCTCCTGGATTGTTCAAATATGTGAGCCAATAAATGCTGCAGTTATTCGATTGGATTCTTATTACTTGTAAAGACCTAGGTGGCTCATGAGAGTATACACAATACATAGCAAGTGCCTCACAAAGCAAGGGACACACAGCTGCAAAGTGATGAGTGGTAGGGATTTTCCTTTTATTTAAAATAGGAAGTAACATATTTTTCTCTCTTTTATTTCCCAAACTTTTATTATTTATTTATTTATTTATTTATTT
>NW_012104721.1:1463560-1496397 GCF_000951045.1 Mandrillus leucophaeus | reverse complement strand
CTAGAGGAAAACCTAGGTAGTACCATTCAGGACATAGGCATGGGCAAAGACTTCATGTCTAAAACACCAAAAGCAACGGCAGCAAAAGCCAAAATTGACAAATGGGATCTCATTAAACTAAAAAGCTTCTGCACAGCAAAAGAAACTACCATCAGAGTGAACAGGCAACCAAACTTTTATTTTTAAAACTTTTAGTTCTACAGATTTGCGAGAGCCGTGCAGTAAGTACTCACATATCCTTCACTTACATTTACCAGTTGTTAATGTTTCCTCTCAGTTGTGCCCTCTGTCTCTCTGTACACTTTGTTGTTGAGCCATTTGGGATACCAGTTCATTTCAATTCTGAGTGCTTGAGCATAAGAACAAAGACATTGTCCCACACAACCACAACTCACCCATCCCAGCCAGGAAAGTCAACAGGGACGCAGTGTATTATCTAGTCTACAGCCCATATTCAAATTCCCCCCATTGTGCTGATATCTTTAAAGCTACTTTTGTCTCTCCAGGATCATGTCATGTGTTTAGCTACCGTGTCTCTTTAGTCTCCTTCCATTTAGAATGGTCCAGGCTTTTTCTTTCTTGCAATATTGATATTTTGGGAAATTTCCTTACTTTGGATTTGTCAAGTTGTTTCCCAATGATTCAATTCCTATTAAACATTTTAGGCAAGAACTCTACATAAGTGATGTGGGAAGTGGGATTTGCTTGTAGTAAACATTTTACTGAAGTAGCCTGGACATTCAGAAAAGTGACTAGACACTGCAGTTTTACAAACTGAGCACAACTATGTGTCAAAACACAGAAATGACCAGCATTCCAGAACCCCCACTTTGTGCCTCTGCTGGGTCCCCTGTGATTTCTGTCATCTCAGATTAGTTTTGCCTGTTCTTGAACTTCATGTGAATGGAATCGTTGACCACATTCCCTTTAGGGTTTGCCTTCTTTCTTTCACCATGACTTTTGGGAGCTTCAGCCACGTCACTATGTATATCTGTGGTTCATACAATTTATGATTATTGGTATATCATTTTCACAGGAATAAAGAGTAAAGCAGGACACATATGTTTTCAGCCATAAAAACAAATTTGAGGCTCTGGTGCAGTCCTGGCTCTCCCGTCAACAGACCCCTCTTTGCTCACAAGTGGAGCAGCAACCACCACCAGGGATTCAGGTGTAGTCCAGGGTGCCTGTAACTTGTCTCTGGCCTACTCTCATCCATGCTAACATTGCCCTGCTCACATCTTGGCTTTGACCCTGAGCTGGGCCACCCACCAGCCTCTGGATTTGCTATTCAGAACTGCAAGTCCCTGGTGATCGGCCTGTCTTCCTCCTCCCTGGGCAGGAGGCACTCCAGTCACATGCAGGGCCACAGCCTCAGGGCCTTTGCACATGTTGTGCTGTCTGCCTGCAATGCCCTTTCCCCACCCTTTTCTTCATGATCTCCTATTCATCTTCCAGGCCTCGGCACAAGTGCCAATTCCTCAAAGAGGTCTTCCCTGATGACCAACCTGAGGGTTCATTCCCCATTGCTCTCTCTCATAGCAGTGCAAAGCTTTCCTTTTGTGATTAGATTACAATTTGTGATGCTGTACTTGTGAATGTATATATTTAGTATCTGTCTCTTCCACTGGTTCCATAAAGGCAGAGATTGGATGTGTATTGTTTTTATGGTGCATTAAACACTTAGCACAGGATCTGGCATTTTCTAAGATCAGTGAAGAAGGAAGAAAGGAAGGAGGGAGGTAAAGGAGGAGTGAGAAAAGGGAGGAAGGAGAGCAGGACAAAAGCAGGACCCCAGTCTCTTGGAACTTGGTTTGTACCTCAGGTGGATCCCCTTTATGGGTTCCAGCCATTTCTACTGCCAGGGATGGGATATCACTGAGCATTGAGGAACTCTGTAGCCACCCACAGTGGTCTACCCTCAGGACCTCTATGAGCAAGACAGTGGCAGCTGGCTGATGCAAGGAGCTGTCACAACCACAGAACTACCATCATCCTTGCTCACCTGTTGGGCAGGTAAGTTTAAACACTCATCCCCTTAGGATGGGGATGTGGAGGGAGGAGAACAGAACCACACACACACCCTTAAAGAGCAATAAACCAGTAGTAAGGCCTTTCTGGGAGACAATTTAACTTCATACGCATGGCACCCAGTAGGAACACCGCAAATATTTCTCCAATAAGCAGAATGGCTCTTTAGTCCATTGATCCTACTTCTAGAAAGTCCTCCTAAGGGGAAGAAAATTAAGGATTAAGGATAGGCACAAAAACCTGGTTATGAGGCAGTTCCCTATGCTGTTGTTTATAATAGTTAAAGAATGAAACTACACCTGAATCCAAAATAGAGGATTGCTTAAACAAATTATGCCGAAGGTGATGCAGCCATTTAAAACTATGTCATGGTACAAACCTATTAGAATGGATAAAATCCAGAACACTGACAGTACCAAATGCTGGTGAGGATGTGGAGCAACAGGAACTCTCATTCACTGCTTGTGGGAATGCAAAGTGACGCAGCCACTTTGAAAGACAGTTAGGCAGTTTCTTACCAAACTAAACACACTCTTACTATGTGGTCCAGCAATCACACTCCCTGGTATTTACCCAAAGTAGTTGAGAACTTATGTCCACAAAAAATTCCGCACACAGATGTTTATAGCAGCTTTATTCATAATTGCCAAAACTTGGAAGCAACCAAGATGTCCTTCAATAGGTGAATGGAGAAACCGTGGTACACCCAGAAAATGGAATATTATTCAGTGCTAAAAAGAAACAAGCTATGAAGCCATAAAAAGACATGGAAGAATTTCAAATGCATATTACTAAGTGAAAGAAGCCAACCTGAAAAGACTACATACTATAAGGTTCCAAGTCTATGACACTCTGGAAAAGGCAAAACTACGGAGACAGGAAAATGATCAGTGGTCAGCAGGGGTTAGGGGAAGGGAGGGATAGATAGGTGGAGCGGGGATGTTTGGGGCAGTGAACCTACTCTGTATGATACTATAATAGTGAACATGTTGTTATACATTTGTCCAAACCCATAGCAAGTACAGCACCAAGAGTGAACCCTAATGCAATAATGGGCATGATGTGTCAATGTAGGCCCATCCGTTGTAATACATTTATCACTCTCGTGGGGGATATTGGCAGTGGGAATGTTGTTTGATGGGGAGGGAGTCTATGGGACCTCTCTCCCATACCTTCTTTTCCATTTTGCTGTGAACCTAAGATTACTCTAAAAAAATAGTGGCTAAAAAATTATTTCATAGATGAATATTCGTTGGCAAACAATAATATGTGACATGAAACGTTACAAAGTAATATATGAAATAGGATCCTGTTTTTTATCAAAGCAACATTCATGACTAGGTTGTATGCCATGACTATGCTTTCGAGCCATAAAGCTCACTGTATGCCAGGCCCTGCTCTAAGTACTTCTTATGTGTTATCCTGTTCACTTCTCCCACAGCCCTAGGAAGCAGATATTGTGGACATGCCCATTTACAGATGAGAAAACTGAGGCACAGAGAGGATAAAATACTGTCCAAGGTCACACAGCTGGCAGAATTAAACCCCAGGAAGTGTGGCTCCAATGTCCAGGCTCCCAGTTGCTACACTGCCTGCAGGTAGATGCCAATGTGCAAACCGTGGTTCTCACATACTGGGATCCTAAAAAATGTTTTAAAATTATTTTGCTCATTGGCATTTTCTATTCCAAAACGAATATGTATTGCTTTTATAATAAGGAAAAGATAATAAAATGTTTAATAAAGGCTGGATGGGCATCCCTAGGTTTACTAGAACATCGTGCCCTCATCGAACTGTTTGTGAAATGAGATTCTGTAGCATGAAGCTGGTATTCCCTGGACTCCTTTCTTGGATGAGAGATGTGCATGGCACTTCCCAGGGGTGGCCAGCTCAGAGAGAGGAAAGGAAAAGACAGGCAAGCTTCCCTCAGCAAGCAAGCATCTGCTGAGCACTTATTGTGTGTTTGTTGGTTGGGGGCCAAGACGCTGGCCCTGGCTTCTGGGGGCCCAAGTCTAGCCAAGAAAATGGCCCTTCTCCTAGAAGGGGCCTGGGAGCTGAAAGGCTTGTCTGTTTATGAAGCCTGGGGCCCTATCAGAAAAGTGTTAAGAGCTCCTAGAAGCAGGGAGAGAGCTTGTACTCCCAACTCAGACTTGAATTGGGATCCCAGCCCCACCTACCTGCTTGCTGTGTGACTTGGGTTATCCCCATTAACTTCACTGAGTTAAATGGGGATAATAATAGTACCAATCCATGGTAGGTAGAATTCTAAATCATCCCCAGATTCCCAGCCTATGGTGTACATACCCTAAAAATCTCCTCCTCATGGGTGTGGAGAGGGCCTGTGGATATGATGGGATATCATCCCAGGGTCATGTGAGGTTACATAGCAAAGGTAAACAGATTTTGCAGATGTAATTAGTTTCCAATCAGTTGACTTTAAGCCAAATGTAGATTGTCATGGGTGGGCCTGACTTAATCAGGTGATCCTTTAGTATGGGATCTGGAAGTCAAAGACTTCTATCTCTCTCCTGCTGGCCTTAGAGAGAATCAACGCACCATGAGGTCTACAGCTGCAAGGAAATGAATTTTGCCACCAACGATGTGAGCTTGGTTAAGGACCCTGAGCTGGTAGATGAGACACTGGCCACAGCCTGGATTGCAGTTTCATGAGACCCGAAGCAGAGGATCCTTGCCTGCACTCTGGTGTATGGAAACTATGAGATAATGCATGTATGTTGTTTTAAGCCACTAAGTTTGTGGTAAGTTGTTATGCAGCAATAGACAACCGATACCTTATATCACAGGAATGTTTATGAGAAAATGCATGTGCTGTCTCACATACACACACCCACCCTGTGCTCAACTATTTGATCCTCTTTCCCTTATAAATGGCAGGGACCCAGACCATCTCTAGGGAGGTCTGTTCAGTACGAATGTTCTGATATTCCCACGCCCTCCCATCACACCCACCATCCCAGCCTAGGATTCCTGAATACGCTTGAAAGATCTTCCAGATCTTGTCCAGTTTGGGAGACAGTCAGGAGGGGCCAACACTGAAGTTAAAGCTGGAGCAGGAGAGAAACTCTTGCCCATTTGCACAGGGAGATATGCCCAGGAATGTTCACTGTGGCTTTATCTACCATTGGAAATACCGTCAGCAGGAGAATGGGTGAACACATTGTTGTGTTGTCACACCAGGTAATTCTATCCAGCAGCACAAGATGAAGCAGGTTCATGTGAATATGCACTCAAACAATAATGAGTTGCAGAAAGATAAGTGCAATCTGATGCCATTTATGGAAAGTTTAAAAACATACATCTGGTGCCTGTGAATGGTAAACCCAATTCAGGATTGTGGTATCTCCAGGGTGAGAGAAGAGGGGAAGGAGTAAGAGAGCAGGAGGGTTCAACGATATTTATAATGTTTTCTTTCTTAAGCTGGTGGTCAGTATATGGTTCGAGGATGTTAATAACCTGTCAGTTCCATGAGGAATCTTTGTCTGTTTTGCTCATTGCTGGAGCCCCAGCACCTAGAAAAGTATCTGGCACATAGTAGGTACTCAGTAAACATTTGTTGAATGAATGAATGAGTGGTGTTGGTTACATTGTTCTCTGTCAGATCCTGACACGCATCTTAAAAAGAACATCCTGAAGATCCCTGGCGCCAGAGATGTCCTGTCTCCACCCACCAGTTTGCTCTATGGCCTTAGGGGAGATCACTGGTCTTCTCAGGGTCTCCACTTTGCCATTTGTAAAGTGGGAAGCTGCATGGGCTCGTCTCAGTTTCCTCCTGCTGCAAGAGCCTGTGGTTTCAGAGGGATCCGGAGGCCCAGGTGAGTGGTAGTTTGGGCTATGGAGGTTGTCACAGACCAGCACAGCCAACGTCTGTCTCTGTGGGAGCGACCTCTTTATCCGGCTCTTAAAATTACCCTCATTCTTTGCAAGGATCAGGCCAGACTTTGCTGGGATGTGTGGTGGTGCGTGTCAGCTCTGGTCCTCACCAGGGGAGTGACCTTGGGCAGGCCATCATGTCCTGATGCCTTGGCATCCTCATCCAGAGGATGAACAGTGAATCCATGCTCAGCACACAAGTCAGAGGCTAGGACCTGGGGAACATTAGGTCTCCTTTGGTGTCCCCCAAATGTAAGGGCCAGGGTGGTGGGTGCTGATCCTCTCATTGACTAATAGAAACCTTTTACACATTCATCCTGAGCATAGCTCCCTGGGATGTATGACTTTCCTGAGAAAACAGAGGCACCCTTAGGACATGTCTGAGGTTGGCCTCCTGAGGGCTCGATGTCCCAGTCAGCAGATTCCTACACCCCTCCTGATAGAGTCTGGATGTTGTTTGCATGGAATCTCATGCTGAAATGGGATTCTCCGTTTGGAGGTGGGGCCTGGTGGAAGGTGACTGAATGGTGGGGGCAGATTTCTTATGAATGGTTTGGCACCATCCCTCTGGTGCTGTTCTCGTATAGTGAGTGCGCTCTCACAAGATCTGGTGGTGTATAAGCACGTGGCACCTCCTCCCTCTCTCCTGCTTTCACCATGTGATATGCTCACTCCCCTTTCACTTTCTGCCATGATCATCAGCTTCCTGCAGCCTCCCCAGAAGCTGAGCAGACATTGGCATCATGCTTCCTGTACTCTCAGTCTGCAGAACTATGAGAGAATTAAACCTCTTTTCTTTATAAATTATCCCATCTCAGCTATTCCTTTATAGCAATGCTAGAATGGCCTAACACACTCCCCAACCTTCCCTGTGTGCCCACGTCCCTCAGCAGCTCCATGCTTGGGGGTGGTGGAGGCCTGGCCCCAGGCCCTTGTCACCAGAGGCAAAATGATTGCAATCTCTCTGCTGTGTGCTGGGCACCTCCTTGTTTCCAAGGTGCTGTCATACCCTGTGCACCCCCATTAATCCTCACAAGCTGGAAGGCAGAGAAATGTCTCCCCATTTCAAATATGAGGGGCTTCACAGTCAAAGGGGTAAAGTGCCCAACCCACTCACTCACTCACTAACTCACCTGTTCATGCAAACATTTACTGAACGCCCACTGGGTGCGGGCACTGTGGTTGGTCCTCAAGATATAAGTATGAAAAACAGACTTCACAACAAAGGGTAACATTGATTAAGCACTTACTACTTGGTAACAATGACTGGGTATCTACTACACTCAGACTATAATCTTCACACCACACTATAAGATGCAGTTCCTATTAATATTAGGCTCATTTAACAGAGGGGGAAACCAAGTCTTATCAATGTTAAGGAGCTTGCCCAAAGTCATGCAGCTAGTAAATGGAGAAGCCAGTATTCAAACCTACAGGCTCCAAAGCCTGCAAACTTAACTATTCTGCTGACCCAGTCCCTGTCTTTGAGAATTTGCAATTTGATATAGAGAATTTGCAATTTGATACAGAGAATTTATGATGTTCAGGCACATAGTAGATGCTCAGAATGTACTTGCTAGATGAATGGATGATTGGCAATGTAGGGTGATCAGAGATACCTGAGGCAGTCAGGAAAGGCTGCTGTAAGGAGGAGGTCATTACAGCTGGGTCATGAGGGATGAGTAGGAGTTCACCAGGCAAACCAGCAAGGATCTGAGCCAGGACTCCATATTCAAATCCCCTGTTCTTTCAATACTGATTCCATAATGCTGGAGACTGACAGAAAGAAACCTCAACTGACAGAAAGAAACCTCATAAATTTTGCCATGGACTTTCCATCTGCCTCCACCACAAAGTCTGAAATCCTCTTTGCCCTGACAGCAAGTTTGGGCCACTCACTGACTCCCATTTAAATGAATGTGTTACCACCAGAGGTAGGGAGGACCCCCAGATTAAAACCTGAGAAAGGAAGCACGAATCACAGCACTGTGGTCTCAGATACTGGCTGAGACCATGGGCTTAGCTTGTGCCCCCAGCTCCTTCATGCACCTGGAGTTTGAATGGCTTAACTTCTCTATGCCTCAGTTTCTTTGCTGTAAATGAAGACAGTGACAGTGCTTCTCTTGTAGGGCCATTGTGATGGTTAAATAATAGATGTCACATCTTCACGAAGTGCACAGGAAATGCTTAGTGAATATAACCTATTAAGAGGACAGACCTGGGAGATGGGTGGTGTTTGGGGGTTCGTTTTCTGTAGACTCTGAGTGCAAGAACTTCCCACTAGGGCAGATGCAGGTCCAGTGAGGGCCTGGGTAAATGGATCCAAGGTTAACACAAGAAACCCCCAAATCCTCCATATCTAGCACCTACCCAGAGCAGGTGCTTGGTGACCATTGGTTAAACAAAGAGCTGAAAGTGGAAGGCCTTACTGTGTCAGGTCATGATCCCACCAGCTTCTGATGGGACAACCACAGGCACATGGCAGGGGGCCACAGAAGCAGCTTTGTAACCAAAGAACAAAGGTCAGAAGGGGAGGCAAACCCATTCACCGTGTGCACACACTCCTGCAAACTGTAATGTGCCGTGCCCATGTTGGCCTTCCGTATGCAATTTGATAAAAGATGGGGACACAAAATGAATGTAGTTACTAATAATAATCATGCCAATGGCCATTGAGTCTTTGTATGTGTACTTCACCTCCATTATCTCATCTGACCTCTAAACCACTCTGCCGGGTTTTTAAAAAATTTTTTAAATTTTTTTTTATTTTACTGATGAGGAAACTTGGGCTCATAGAACTCAAATCACAAGGGAGAGTGCTGGGATCAAAACCCAGGTTCATGTGGCCAGAGGGCCTATGCTTGTAACCACACTCTCCAATCCCTTGGATGAGTCACAGAAAGAGGCACAGAGGGAGGAATGTGAGGGAAGACACCGCTAATTAATTGTGATATTGGAAAACTTCCTCATGGGCTGGGAAGGCGGGAACAGGGTCAGTGTTTCTTGGGGTTTGCTAAGTTCATGGCACTGCTCATTCTTCATGTGGAACTGGGGAAAGGGGAATGTAGTAACCGAATAATATAAACTCCAACCTTAAGATCCTCTGCCAGACAAAGCAGTCCCCAAGAGAGGCACCAGATCAGTTCTTTCTAGGCTGCTAGCAATGAAACTATCACTGCCAGCACCACTTTTAAGATAAGTGGTAAATCATTCAATAACTTGTTATTTTATTTATCTCATTTTTGTGTGTGTGTGTGTGTGTGTGTGTGTGTGTGTGTGTGTGTGTGAAGAGACAGGGTCTCACTGTGTCACCTGGGCTGGAGTGCAGTGGCATGATTATAGATCACTCACTGCATCCTCGAACTCCTGGGCTCAAGCAACCCTCCTGCCTCAGCCTCCCAAGTAAGTATCTGGGACTCAAATTATAATCTTTGTTAGACTACCCTTCTGACACTGTGCTCTTTCCAGAAAACTCATCTACCCTTACAGTGAGCAGCTCCATTGGAGAATAGTCCCTTTCCCATCCAATGGGGCTTGAGTAAAGCTGTCAATCACATGCTTCCCTGCCTTCAAATCTCATGGGTGGGCAAGTGACCCAGGTCTGGTCAATCATGGTAGCTCATCCTGTGGTACTCAATGATTGGTCTAAAGGGATGGCACATGACCTAAGCAGGGCCAATGCCAGCCCCTTTATGGGATTTGTTTATGGATAAAAGAAGAAGACTAATCTTCGTTTCAGTTTGTGAACTGGATATAAGAGCCACATCAGCGCTAGAACAACTGGTGACCACCTGAATGCTGAAAAGCAGAGTTGAGAGAAGAAGAGGAAAACTGAGCCCTAGTAATATGATTTCAGCCTCTGGATTCAGCTGTGCCTGACACCCTCATCCTTGTACTTTGCAGTTATGTGAACCAATCCCTTTCTTGCTTAAACTAGTTTGTGCTGTGATCTGGTCCCCAGCAACTGAAAGAGTCTTATTAAACATCGCCCTCAAAGGATTCACAAATTAATAGGTTCATTCAACAATTATCTATTTAGTAGCCACTCCAGGCCTGCCACTGATATGCTATATGTCTTAATGAGAATCAGGATGCAGATTTATCATCATTAGAGTATTTGGGGCAATGGGACCTAAGCTCTGAAAGCAATTTCTAAAAAGAAGCATCCAATATGTCTGGATCAAGGTCCAGCTCTTAGGAGCAGGTTTGTAGCAAATGATGACCATGGCAATGGCCGCAAAGGGGTCCCACTAGCAACAAAGTCTAATTAAGTCTGTGGCAACAAGTTCCAAGGGTGATCTTTGCCAATTGGATGGCTATTTTACTTGGAACAATGATAAACTCAAGACAGTGCTTAAGTCTCTGCTGTCGTTAAGTTCATTATGGAAGACAGTTGGTCAGGATGGAGGTTCAGGTCAGACGGGACAGGGGACAAACTAAGCCTGGGAGAAGATGAATGTTCACAGTTTTGAGGTAATTTACCAAAAGCCAAACTGAGATCACTCAAGACCAGGTGACGGTGGACAGACTTTCTAAATCCAGGCCACCCATGATGTTCTCCTTCTCTGAGGTTCTTCTCAGAGAACGTTTCCTCATCTGTAAACTGGGTGTGCTAAGTCTCCACTGTTTAATCCCTGGGGTTGCTGAGAGGATCAAATGAGGCACTCTGTAAATGGCAAAGGCCTGAGGCTTGTTTTCCAGCAAAAGCAGGTATCCAACGGCAGGGATAAAATCGTATTCTGAAGTCAAGCCAGTAAGTGTGCTCACCGGGACCAGACAGGTCCTGAAGAGGCACAGAACAAAACAGATTATCTTCAAGAAGGCAGCTGAGCAAGCAGCGAGCGTGAAGCTGTGGGTTTTGTGGAAATGACTCTTGGAAGGCAAGTACTGCTGGGTGTTCTGTGGGGACTCCGGCTGACGTGTCTCCAATTCACTGTGAGATTACCAGACCTTGGCTAAAGGTCTCCTCACTTGCCTGAGAGAGAAAGAGAGAGAGAGTGTATGTGTGTGTGTGTGTACCCCGTGCAGGGCCACACACTCCTGGGCAGAGAAGAAGAGGGGGCTTCTATCCAGCCCACTGTCCACTGGCCAAGCAATGTGCCAGGCGGCTGCTTCCAGCCAGAGGGGGCCGCCTATTCCTAATGTACCCCAAAGCACCCTATGGTCTAGTGGTGGGCATGTGTGCACATGCAGGAACACACATGATCCCATACATGTGTGACAGCAGAGACTTATGCTTGAACTTTTATGATGGACGCATCTTTGGCAACCAGAATTCTAGTTCCATTCCTCACTGATTTCTTCTTTAAGCCCCTATGAGAAGGTTTCCCATTTCTAAAACTAAATGTCTTTTTATGTGACATCTGTGACCACCTTCAATCAAATGAATCCATTTGCAGCAGGGGTGACTGTTTTAATGTGTCTCTCATTCTCCTCTTGGGGCTAAGCTGCAAAATGCTTATTCCATCTCATCTTTCTTCCTGGTTCCCTGTCTTCCTTTCCTCCTTTCTTCATTCCCACTGGCCTAATGCCTTCTGGCTGCCCCCATCTGAAGCATATAGAGTAGAAACTTTAATTTCTTTAAACACAGACAGGTCAATGCCTCTCTGATAAAAGACAGCCTGGGTCACACTGTTCCCCACAGAAAAGCACCAAGACATCACTCATACTCTAGACAGTTTCCTCGAACTGATGTTAGTCTTGTGGAGGACAGAGATTATGTCTTGGGACACCCATAAGTATCTGTGACAAGTGTCTCAATAGAAAAGTATCACTTCTGTTTTTAAAAGCGGGCAGTCATTCAGCACTTTTTGTGTTCCGGGCACTGTGCTAGGTGCTTGTTGCCTTCCCACTAAATCCTCAGAATCACCCTGCTTCACAGATGAGTAAATTGAGAACACTTTCTCACCAGTAAGCCCTATACCTTTTAACAAATAAAACCAAGAGCAAATGAAGTGAGCCTTGATTCCTGAAAGCCACTAGTTCTGAATCACTGGGGTGGGGGTGGCGTGCAGTATAGATGCCGCCTAATATGTCCATTTTACAAATGGAGAGACTGAGGCCCAAAGAGGAGTCTGGGATATTAGAGAGGCACAGTTGAGGGGCTAGAGCCCTGCCTTCTGAAAGCCCAGAGGGTACTGAGAATACACAGCTGTGGCTGATAGGGGCCATGATATGGGTCATGCAAGGCCCAAATAGGCAGTACAGAAAAATCGCAACTACATGGAAGGCCTTGCAATACCCATACACCTTAGGGATTAAAAAGCAGGAGTTTGGGGATCAGCTCTGCCTTTTACTTGCTGCCTTGGGTAGCCACTTAACCCTTCTGCACCCCAGTTTCCTCATACTTAAAATGGGAACAACACAAGTACCTTTCTCCAAAGTGTTGCTGTGAGGATTAAGCAACGTAATCCTCATAAAATGCTCAGTACAGTGCCTGGTGCAGACTGAGTGCCCAGGTATTGTTAACTTATATTATCTTGGTGGGCTATGGAATGTTTTTGATGCTTGATTTTCAAAATGAATCAAATGTAAGCTGCCTTTCCAGTAGTATTTCAGGTCAATATAGTTTTCTTCAGTTTAGAATCTTCTGGGAACAACTTTGGAGAAAGCTCGCTCTGAGCAGACTTTTGAATTTTAGTGGGAAGACAAAGAATTAGGTGATTCAAAGATGGAAGTAAAAAGAGCCATTGGACCCAGATGAGGTGGCTCACGCCTGTAATCCCAGCACTTTGAGAGGCTGAGAAGGGCCAATCAGGAGTTCAGGATCAGCGTGGCCAAGATGGTGAAACCCCATCTCCACTAAAAATACAAAAATTAGCCCGGCATGGTGGTGCACACCTGTAATCCCAGCTACTTGGGAGGCTGCGGCCTGAGAATTGCTTGAACCTGGGAAGTGGAGGTTGCAGTGAACTGAGATCACGCCACTGCACTCCAGTCTGGGTGACGGAGCGAGACTCTGACTTAAAAAAATAACAATAAAAAAGAACCATTAGGCTGCAAGACATCTGCCACTTACTAGCTGGGTGATCTTAGAAATAATAATAATAACATAATAATAATAACAGCCAAAGCCAGTATTTATTGAAAATTCCTACGTGACAAGCACTGGTTTTGATATTTTTGTATATATAAATATCAAATACACATGTCTTTATTCATATTATATATTCATTAAATTCTCACCATGACCCCTATGTTATTAGATGTTGTTTCCATTTTCTAGGTAAGGAAACCAAGGTTTATCACTTTCCTGCCTCTAGCCTCAGTTTCCCCAATTGTGACAGAGGCCAGTCCACACCTGTCTGCCCCTTGGGGTTCCTAAGAATGCCCAGAAGACAAAACACATGAGGTGTGCGTTTGCTCCTCAAATGCAAAGACCCAGAAAACAATCAGAGTTGGCTGCTGTTCTCCACTGAGCTCCAGCCCAGCAGCGGACCCCACTGGTGTGGGGGAAGGGCACATCGATTCCAAGGGGAGACACTGGCCCCTAAAGAGCTTGTCATCAACTGCACACTGACTCTCCAGAGTGAAGACCCAGAATAGGGGCTTGTCTTACTTCATTCAACACGTTTCTTCCGGGCTTTTGCCTCTAATTCCTGCTGTTCAAGATCAGCAGGGAAAACAGTTACTGAAAAATTAGTCCAACCCCGTTTTAGTTAGAGATTTGTCCCTGTTGGCTTGTGCCAAATGACCCAGGTCCCCCAAGAAAGCCACTGGAGAAAGAAAATTTGCTCTCAGAAAGGGACAACGTTAAGGTGAGCAGTCCTCCACAGCAGTGTGATGTCTCCTGCACCAGGCCTCCTATGGCCAGTGGATGCAGCCAAACCAGCAAAGTCCTTTACAAAACCCTCAAAGTGCTGACTCACCAAAATGCAAGCCATTAACTACCCCTGGACATTGGACCCGTGAGATGGAATTCCTCGCTTGACTGAGGATGGAAATGCAGTGAAGACATCATGGGATGCAGCCCACAAAGGTATTAGGGTGGCCTTCGATTGAAAAAGGCAAAGTGAAGCAATCACCAGACTCTTTCCCTCCGTGGTGCAGATGTGGAAACCACCTGGCCGACATCCACCCTGTCATAACCTGGTGTGGGGGTGGGGAGGAGGGCAGGTCCGTGACTAGCGGAGAGATCCTCTTTGGATTGCATGTGAAGGTTTGACCAACACGAAGGATATCAGATTTGAAGATCCAAAGCTATCGGCCCACGTGTTAGCACCATTGAGCTAACGGGGACACCTGAGCCTTCCTGTGATCTAGATAAGGAGCAAATCCTTGCATTACCTGGTGCAGATCTCCATATATTCTATGATCTCTACCACCACTGGCCATTCTGAGCCTCTTTTAGAGTATCCTGGCGCTTGTGGGTGGCGGGGCACATGAGGGTTTTGGCAGGAGTCAGAACCAGGTTTGAAGCTTGCCTTTGCAGCTCTGGGGAAGCTGCCTCTCTACACCTTAGTTTTCTCAACTGTGTGATGGGAAAGGTATCTATTTCACAGAATTGGCAGTAAAATTAAATAAAATAACATCTCCTGTCCAAATAGAAGAATTCAGTGTTTCCCAGACTGAAGGATGTCTCGGGCCAGTAAAATTAACACAAAACAAAGAAAACATGAAATGAGTCAATCTAGCATTGCCAGATACCAACATTAAAAAAAATAAGACCTCCTTGGTCATCAACATCATAGAAGAAAGGCCATTTTAACACTGAAAGAGTAGAAAGGCTACAGTCTCAGGACAAAAAGGGCCTCCTTTCTCTTAGCTTTCTAGAAATCTCTCACCGTCCTCCTCCTCCTGCCGAGGATGGGGAACCCTGTCATGGACCAGCGTTGCCCTGGCCTGGCTTGGTTGCCGGGAAACCACTCAGATGCTGTACTCTGGCACGTGGAGGGAGGCTGGTGGATGTGAGTTTCCGGCCTGGTTTATCACACTCTGACGTGCTGTCCAGGCATTGCTGCACACCTTCCACCCTGAGGTGGGCTTGGGTAGGCAGGTCCACAAAGTAGGTCCTCAGTGAGGTTTGGGTGAACAGAGGAAAGGGGAACACCCAAGAGGGAGCAGTGGGCAGCCACAGAGGCCCTGCAGCGAGTCCAGAACCAAAGGGAGTGTGCCAGTGCCTGCCAATCCACTGTCAATCCACCACCTATCCCTGTCCTCCACATGCAGAGGATTCTGTCCTCCAACTGCAGAGCAGACACAAAGGCTCTGGGGGCAGTCAAAGAGCAACAATAAAGTTCATGTCAAAAGCATACAATTCTTCATTTTCAAAGGGCAAAGCAGAAAGGCACAGCTACAACTTTGTTCTCCGTCCAGGCTTGACATAGGTGGGGACAAACTGCTGATTCTCGAAGAAGGCCCCTTTAAGATCAGTAAGAGACACGACATCCAATCCACTGGGTGGGCAGCCATTGCTGCAGAATGGCACCCCGTCATCCTCCTAACAGCTGGCACCTCCTGAGCATTTGCACACGCCGGCATAGACAGAGCAATCAGATAGAGATAGAGAGATGGATAGAGAGATAACATACAGAGAAAAACAGAATATATATATATATATATATATATATCCATCACCCCTTAATAAAAGGCACTATTCTCTCCATTTTACAGATGAGGAAACTGAGGCTTCTAAAGGTTGCCAACTTACTCAAGCTCTTAAGCTACTTTAAACCTTCCTTTTGATGATTAAATGGCATGAGGCAGATGCATAACACTTTTCTCAGAACCACCCCCAGAGACAGAAGAGTGTCTGAGCCATGCAGGGTTTGCCCGAGCGCACCAGGGCTGCGTGGAGAAGAAAAGAAGGGCAGCGAAATCAGATCCTAGAGGAAAGTCATTCACTTATTGACGGGCAATGTCTGATGTTTCTCACCTGGTTATGAATTATAAGAGGCCCACACCCATTTTAGGAAAGCCTTAGAATCGAATTATTCCAACTCAAATCCACAACCACTTATTAAGTAACCACTTTATTCACTGGTGAATCTCAAATGCCTAAGACAGTGCCTGGCACAAAGTAGGTGCTGAACAAGTATTTGCTGTTCCTTTATTGAATTACTTATCCGTGTAGAAGGCACTTTCCGAAAGCCTACTCAGGGTGTCCAGTTCTTTCTAACCAGATGCTTTCAAATCAAATATGAATATTTCTTTTAAAACAGGAATGGAAACAGCACAAGCCTTGCAGAGAAATTCTGGCCTGGCCACTTGCAGGCTGTGTGACTTCTAGAAGGTTCCTTAGTTTCTTGGAGCCTCAGGGGTCTTGTCTGCAATATGGGGATAGGGATAACTCTACATCTCTTGTTCATACAGTGGTGACCATAAAATAACTGTACAATGAATCATGCCATGAAGAAAGGTGTTCTGTGCCATGAGTACCATGAGTTGGGTCCCCAGGGCCACCACTTTAAGCCTCTTCCCTCTCTGGTTTCCAGGACCCACGTACCTCAGTAGTTATGGGAGGACCAAGACTAGTTGTCCCTTCTGTCCTGGAGGGGTCTGAGGTCCTGGCTGTTCCAGCTGTGGTTCCCTGGACCCAGCATCCAGACAGCTCCTCTGTGGGGCCCTAGGGCTTCCTTCACTCAGCAGTCTGCTCCATCACCACCCAGCTCACATTCACCTCTTCTGTTTCTCCACATCAGCTCCCCAACTCTGGGCCTGACAAAGCCAGAAACTAGGAGGAGAAATGCTCTGGCTTATCCATGGAAACAAACTGCTGCTTTTCAGAGACAAGACGTCACCCAAACACAGGTCTATTTCCACAACACTAGAGCCCATCGCTGAATGCCAACTCCAGAGGTCACCACGGGTTCTCCAGGGTTTCTACATGCCTGCACTTAGGAGGTGCTCAGGGAAAAGTAGATGATCCATGAACACCATATTTCCATAGTTGCAGAAAGGGGTGATGGTTTCCTTTATGTCTAAGGAGTCTCATATCCAAGGAATGACAGGTGCTAGGAGCTTTCCCATATATCTTGCTTCATCTTCCAGCACTGCAATGGTCTGATCCCCACTTTACAACTGAGAAAACTAAAGCCCAGAGAGACCTAGTTACAGTTAGAAAGTAAGTCAGAATTTGAACTCATGTCATTCCAACTTTATTTTACGGGGTTTGAGAAAGTTTTTATGAATTATATTAAATCAGAGAGACAGAGAATTGATTTTCACAGTAGCTCTATTTTTATTAGTTCAAAATCTGCATATTTTTATAAGACATACAAGCCTGGAGTTGGCAAGCAAACAAAATCCCAGCCAATGTAATTTCGATTTCTGTTCAAAGGGCAGACAGAGTTAACACACAGATGCAGGCATTAGGATCTGCTTTGGCAGAGTGAGCCTAAAATAGCTGCTGTCCTATTCCCTGCCTCTCTCCCCAACCGTCATTCATTAATTTCTGCTTTGTGGGCGCCGAGGCTTGCCGGCTGCAGACAAGTCATCTGGCTTCGCAGACTTTTTCTGCAGCAGGGTAATAAACGTTCACAGGCACCCGACAGGAGATGGATGAGGGGACACATCGAGGTCACAATCACAGCTACTGGATGTGCACGTTCTGGGGGGATCCCTGGGTCTGAAATGATTCTCTTGGTGACCTCAAGAGCATCTTCATGTTTCATCGTCTTGGCTGGCACTTGAAAGGATGGTTTATGATCCTCTGATGGGAACAGTGAGGAATGGCAGCACCTTGTGGGTTATGAACCTCCAGGATGTAGGTTCCCGGGCTGCCCAGGGCAACACTGGGTAGACCTTGTGCCTGCTTCTCTGTCCTCCCGACTAGCCTGCAAGTTTATGAGGACAGCAGTGGGCCTGGTTCACAGCGATATGCCCAGGAGCAGTCGCTGACCCCAGGACATGTGATGGGGGACAGAATGAGCCAGGAGCAGAGGAAAATGGGAGCCCACACCCCCCAGACACTGTGCACTCACCAGGGGATTCCTATGTGGGTGGGTGACTGGGCCTTACTCACTGGCGGCCCCGGATCCTGCAACAGGCTCTTCTGCTTCCAGTCACCTGTCATTGTGTGCCTACAAACTTACCTCAGGGGCTGGGGCCTGGGGGCAGATAGGAGATCTATGAATGTCCATTTTCTTCCAGAAAGGACTGATAGACACATGAAATGAGATAATGCAGGAAGGCCTGCCTGACACATTGTATGGCAAAACACAAAAGTGTGAAGTCATTCCACAACCAACAACCTGTGGACCCAAGGCTTGACAATCACACTTTTTTGGGGCTGGGGAAATATGTTTCTGATGACAAAGTTGAAAGAAATGGTATCTGGTATTTTTAAAGTCATGGATATACAACGCACATTTCATTAACTCTCATAGTGGAGAATCCAATATGCCATGGCTAAGGGCCTCCTGCTTCCATCGGCCAACGTGTGAAATGGGTACAATCTACTCTTTTCCCTAGCAGATGTGTGAGTGCCTCCTATGTGACAGGCCTGCTCTGGTGTGGGAGCACTGCAAGGAACAAAAAAGACAAAACCCCCTGCCCTCACAGGCTTCCATTCCAGTTAGGTGGACAGGATTAACTCCCAGTAAAGTGCACACCAAAGCTTGACCCTTCCTTCATTTGACTGTGGTTCTTTTGTTATTTTTAAAACAAATGGCGTAACAAATGCCTGATTCTGCTTTTTGCTGTTTCTTTGCAGTGATGTGCTCCAGAGATAGAACTATTCTAGCAATAGAGATATGAGCCTACCTCATTTCTTTGTTTGTTACACGGAATCAGCTTCCTCTTGTGGGGCAATCACTAGAATGCAAACCCCACGAGGACAGGCAATTGGTCTATTTTGGTCATGGTTATATCCCCAGAGCCTGGCACAGTGCCTGGCACATTGTAGGCAGCCAATAGATGATTATTAGGTGAACAAATACATCTAGGTCGCTCCAATGCTTTGATATCCAATGATGTTCAGTGATCATCTCTGCATAAGCCTCTCTGGGCATGGGACCATGTCTCTGTTGCAGGCGCCATGCAGTGGATTTACCAGGCCAGAGCACCTGTGTCTTTATTTATAACTTTTTATTTGGAAATAAAGGTTCACAGGAAGTCGCAAGGAAATGTACAGGGAAGACACATGCACTCCTTGCCTCAGGCTCCCCCAAAGTTAACATTTGCATAAATAAAGTATAATACCAAAACCAAGAAATGGGCATTGTTACAATCCACAGAGCTTCTTCAGATTTCACCAGTTATACAGGCACCCATCTTTGTATGTGTCTGTGTGTGTGCACAAGTGCATATGTAGCTCTATGCAATTTTATCACATTACCTTTGCATACCCACCACCACTATCAAGGTACTCAACTGGACCATCACCACAAGACTCCCCGGACTACCCCTTTACAGCTAAATGTCTCTCTCCCCCATCCCTAACCTTTGACAACCAGCAGTCTGTTCTCATCTCAGTAATTAGGTCATTTCACTAATGTCACATAAATGACATCATGCAATATGTAACCTTTTAGGACTGGCATTTTGCACTCCTCGAGGTTCATTCAGGTTGTTGCATGTGTCAATAGTTTGTTCTTTCTTATTGCTGAGTACTGTTCCATGGGGTGGATGGACCACAGCTGTTTAACACATGAATGCATTTTTAATTCAAGTAGGTGCTGCTGAATTTCCCTCAATGGGCTGTGGCATGGAAACTCTGACCAGCAGAGTATATGGCACCTATTTCCTCTCCATTATCACCAATACTTGATAGCATCACATTTTTCAATTTCTGTCACTCTGTTGAGTGAAAATTGATCACTCATTGTTTGGGGATATACATTTTCCTGATGCTACCAATAAAACACTTCTGGAAAACTCTTTGCACATTAAGGGGATCTTGGGCACTACAAAGACTTTAAGTACGAATGTCTGCCTGTCCCCTTTCCCCCTCCCCCTCTGGTGACAGCCCTAGAGGTCAATGCTGATGTTGGCAGTTGTGCAAACTGACAGTATCTATGGCCGTAATTAATGGTTGGCCTGTATCCAAGCCATTTCCAGTGTGATGCTGTGGCTCCTTGTGATTAAAAGGGGTGGTCTATCTCCCGACTCTTTGAATTTTGGGTGACCCTGTGACTTGCTTTGGCCAACAGTGTCACTAGAAGTGACACTGCTGTATTAGTCCAGTTTCATGCTGCTAATAAAGACAAACCCAAGAATGGGCAATTTATGGAAGTGGTTTAATGGACTTACAGTTCCACATGGCTGGGGAAGCTTCAAAATCATGGTGGAAAGCAAGGAGGAGTAAGCCACGTCTTACATGGATGGCAGCAGGCAGAGAGAGAGAGAGAGAGAGAGAGAGCTTGTGCAGGGGAATTCCTCTTTTTAAAACCATCAGATCTCGTGAGACCTACTCACTATCACGAGAACAGCACGTGAAAGACCTGCTCCCATGATTCAAACACCTCCCACCAGGTCCCTCCCACAACACATGGGAATTCACAGTGAGATTTGGATGGGGACACAGCCAAACCATATCAACTGCCAATTCTGAGCCTAAGTCTCAAGAGTCCTTGCATGCTGCTTGCTCTCTCTCTCTCATAACTTTACCACTGTCGCGAGAACAAACACAGGCTAGTGCAGACACTACATGAAGCAAAGGAGAGCTGTCACAACTGAGGTCATCCCAGACCAGCCTAGAGCCAGCCAACCCCTAAACAAGTGAGACAGCCCACCAGGATCCACAGAGCTACCTACCTGACCTACAGCAGACCACAGACAAGTGAGAAAACACACCAGGATCCGCAGAGCTACCTACCTGACCTACAGCAGACCACAGACAAGTGAGAGAGCCCACCAGGATCTGCAGAGCTACCTACCTGACCCACAGCAGACCACAGACAAGTGAGAGAACGCACCAGGATCCGCAGAGCTCCTGACCCACAGCAGACCACAGACAAGTGAGAGAACGCACCAGGATCCGCAGAGCTACCTACCTGACCTACAGCAGACCACAGACAAGTGAGAGAACCCAGCCAGGACCAGAAGCATCATTTAGCTGACCTGTAGATTTTTCAGCAACAAGACATACTTATTACTTTAAGATGCTAACTCTGGAGCAGTTTGTCACGTGGCAATCGCTAATAGTGATACAGCAGTGCAGGACGAAATCTTCAGCTAGGCAAAGCTCCCTGTGCATGGTGACATCCCCACAAGACAGATCTGAAAAAGTCTCTGGCAAAGTCAGTCTCAGATGTCTTGGTTGCAACATACAAAAGTCCCACATAAGTTCCCCGCCTCAATTCCCAGCCCCCAGCCACCCACTCTGAGTAAGGAACTTGAACAACTTCTGTCAAAGATAGTTCTCGTCTTAACATGACAGTGGGTGAGAAACCCAAAGTGGTGAAACTGCCTCCTCCCCAGCCTCACCCTATGAAACACGGTGTTTGCAGATAAAAATACTTTCCTCTCCTCTCCAACATGGAAACTGTCCAGGGTCAGCCTCCCACACACTTCCACTCAATTTCTGACTCTGGTTATAAAACCTTGTGCCCAAAAATAGATTCCAAGGGGATTTCATAGACATGTTCTCCGGCATAATTGCAGTGTTCCTGCAAACTTTGGGGAAATTCAATTTCAGTCTTTGAACACACCGTCTTCAAAGCCCTGCCTCCCAGGTATTAAACATCAGGATGAGCTGCAATTGATTCCTCTTTCTCTCTCTGGTTCTCCCACAGCGAGGGCAGGTGTCAGATGCAGATGTTCTCCACGCTTTTCTGCCTCCTTTGGTTTCAGCCGTTCCTCTCCGTGCCCATCTCCAAATTGCCCGGCGCGGGGTTTCCACAGCTGCCTGGACTTGCTGACTCTGCAGCCTCCTCTGGCTCCTGGTTGCTCTTCCTTCCATCCCCTGCCCTGCCCTCCCTCTGCTTCTCAAAAACAAAAGCAGCCCTGACACCCCCTCACTTGGTTCTGATCCCTTTAGTCATTGCAGCTTCCCCGTTCCACCTCACACAAGTGCAGAGTTTGGGCAAGAGAGATTGCTAGAAACCAACCATCCCAATCCCCTTACTTTTCGGGTGAAGAATGGAAAGCCAGACTGGCAGGAAAACCAATGGAGTCAAGGTGAAATGTGGAGGTGGTAACCAAGATAGAATGGGAGTCCAGGGCCCCCGCACCAAGGAGTCACTGTTAGGTCTGGTTACCTACCAAGTTCCAAACCAATAACAACACTATTGATAGTAAGAATAGCTCCATTATTAAATTTTTGTGATATGCTTTGTACTGGAAACATTGAACTATTATCATTTTACGGATGGAAAATTGAGGTACAGGGAAGGGAAGTGTTTTCTCTAAGGTCACATAGCTGTTCACTGGCAGGGCAGGGATTTGAAGTCAGATGTGATGCCAAAGACCATGGCTCCTCAAGCCCACCCTGAATCCTACTACAAACACCTCTCCCATCATCCTTTTTTTCCTCTGCAATTTCACTGCACCACGCCATTCCTAGGCCTTCTTGTCAGTTTCCAGGCTTCCCTTTGAGTCACTCCACCACCTGCTGGTCTCAAGTGAGCCCTGAATGGTCATCACAGCCCCTTTGCAGAAGGGAGCCAGCTTTTCGGAACAGATCTGTGCTGTAAGCCAGATCCTATGACCTCCTGGCTGTGTGACTTTAGGTAAGCAACCTCACCCTCTGAGCATCAGCATCTATAAAATCAGGATAGAAGGATCTACTCCATAGAGACACAGGAAAGACGAGATAAAATAAGTATAAGGACAATACCCAACATACAGTAGGCCGTCCAGAAAGAGTCCCCTTTAGTCTCTATCGCACTCTCCTCCACTGTTTGAGGACACAGATGTTTTTCTCCACCACATACCTCTACCCATCTGTGGCACCTCTTCCTATGGGTACAATCCCTGTCCCCCACCCCATGACACATACAGTCTGCTTAGAGGCCAGGCCTCAAGTCCAACTTTTTCTTAGGTTCTAGTATTTTCTCCACAACTAAATTGCAACATCTTTGAGGACAAAGCCATTCCTACACTCTCTGAAGTACCTAAACCATCCCCTCAAATTGACAGGTGTGCAGCAAATCCTAAATCTCAGGGTTTGATGGAGAAACATCTACTGATTTCACTCACTGATTCATTCATTCATTCATTCAGCCAATACTTTCTCAATACCTACCACGTGCCTTGCTCTGTGCTAGCCTTCAAGGGACTTGGGAAGGAATAAGTCTCAATCCTTGTTCTCACATAGCTCCTTGCCTAGATGAGAGGCAGGAGAATCAGCACACAGTTGGGGCAGATGCTAGGGGCTGTTCCCCAGTGGACACTCCCTGCTACTCCCTGGCTGGCAGAGCCCTGACTGCCTCAGTTTCTACCTGTGCTCTCAACTGACTCAGAGATAAGTCCTGGTCCATTTAATCCCTGCTGGGCTCATTCCTTGGCCATGATTGGTTTAGGCATGGCCACGTGACCCAATTCCAGCCAATGAGACACAAGAGGAGGTTGGCTGGGATGTCTGGGAAAGAATTCCTCCCTGATAAAAGAAACACAGAGATACCTCCTGCCTTTTGTCCCTGGGGTGCTGTGAGATCTTCAGGGGATGCTCTGGACAGGGGTAATGACTTCTGGTTGATGATGGCAGAGAGAAAGACAGAAGGACCATCCATGGGTTTTGATGGCATGGATGAGCCACTGGGCTAACCAACTCCAGAGTTAATCCACCTTTGATTATGTGAGATGAGAAAGGGACATATGTTTAAGTCAGCTGAGTCAGAAAATCCAATTCGCTGAAGTCAAAAGCAGGCTCCCTGGCTCAACAGTTAGTACACAATGGTTAACACAATGGCCTGCAGAACATCCCTCCTGGACCCTGACCAGCTCTGCCTTGCTTTGGGTGGTGGGGATAAGGGAGTCTGAGGAAAAGTTTCACAAAAAGTCTCATGTGACCGGTCTTCCTTTGCAAGGGTGAGCAGGAGCTGGCTTCTCACAAAATGGCATCTGCAAAGACTGGAGGCATGAGCCAGCCTGGGGTATATGCAAAGGATAGGTTTGGAGTTGTGAAGGAGCCCACATACTATAATTGAGGACAATGGCTCCTTTTGCCACATCCTCTCCAGGCCTCGCTTTGCTCCCCCATAAAATGGGGATGGAGACATTCCTTGCAATGTGGTGGTGAGGCTCCAAAGGGACTGTGCACATGAAAGCACTTGTAATCACCTGACTCTACATAAATCATAACTGTCATCCACTCTTACCCTTTGCTTGTGGGATGGTCTTCTAAAGCCCTATGGGCCTTGAAAACCAGCTCCTTCTACTTCCTCCTCCCTCTCTTCTACTTCCTATATCCTAGTTCCCTCCAGCCTTCCAGCCCAGCCGCAGTCATCTATTCATCTCTCTTCTGTCAGACCCTTTGCAAGCTGCCTCTAAGCCAGGAAGGATTTCTTTACCTGATCATATCATAGCTCTCTTTTCTTCCTTCACCCTAAACAGTTCTCTTTGATTCACTGACTCCACTTCTAGGAATTTATCCTCAGAAGATGCCTGGACATGTGCCCAGGGGTCCACATACAAGAATGTTCATCACAGTGTTGTCTATAGTAGTAAAATTCTGGACACAACCTAGATGCCCATGAGAAAGGAATACATTAAATAAATCATGGCAAAGCCACTTATAAAATATAAGGTAGAGGTATATTTATTGATATTTAAGATGACCATTATTACTGAGTGAAAGAAAGGGATAGAAAAACAATATCTATTTATCAATCATTGAGAAATGTCTGGAAGGACATTTGACAAAATATTAATGGAGATTAGCTCTGTTTTGTGGTGTTTAATTAGAGTTTCACTTTCTTCTTTATATTTTTCAATACCCCTTGAATTTTCTATAATCATTATGTAACATCTCTATAGTTAGGGGATGTGATAGTTTAAATGTGTTCCCCAAAGTTAATGCATTGGAAACTTAATCCCCAATGCAACAGTGTTGAAAGGTGGGGCCTTTAAGAGGTGATTAGATCATGGGGTCTCTGACCTCATGAATGAATTAATGTTTTTATCTCCAGAGTGGGTTCATTATGGTGAGATTGGGTTTGTTTTTAAAGTGAGTTCAGCCCCCTCTTGCTGTCCCTCACTCTTACCTTTCCACCTCCCACTATGAGATGATGCAGTAAATAAACCCTCAGAAGATGCCAGTGCCTTGCTCTTGGACTTCTCAGTCTCCAGAACCGTGAACACATACAGTTCTCTTCTTTATAAATTACCCAGTTTCAGGTGGCCTCTTACAATAGCACAAACAGACTAAGACAATGTGAAAAAAAAGCTACTTTTATTTTGAAAAGAGAAAAAAATACATATAGAGTCACAGCTAAAATCAACCTACTTTGGGCAATCTTCCTGAAAGTCGTGTAAGACAGGACTGGAGAGTGTGCTATATTTCTGATGACCTGGATCCCCCTCCATGACACCCGCCTCTGCTTGGAAACTTTCTAGTGTGGTGAGCTCATTTCTGCACCAGACAAAGCTCTATTGGTAGCAAACTCTTTCACACTGCACAGAAATATCACTCTCTGTCTTAAGTGTTCTGCCTTCTGTGACTCACAGAAAAAGCCCAATGCTCCCCTCTCCCCCATGTGCTTGTCTCCACCCAAGTCACTCATCAAATAGCATGATTTCCTGGGAGATGTCCCATTCTAGGCAGAGCATGAGTAAAGGCCTGGAGATGTGCAAACAAGTGTCCCATTTCAAAGATGTTGTGGACTTGTCAAGCACTGGGTAGCTGGAAGCCCACTGGTATGAAGATGGAGAGATAGCATGGAGAGATGAGGACAGGGTGAAATTGGAGAAGTCAACATATGCCGTGCATGCTAGGGAGACTAGCCATTACCTCACAGGGCTGTGTCTCTCCCCCATTTTGTGTTCGTAACACCCAAACACTAACATTTTTGGCATCATTCTTGAAGGAATGAAAAGACTCAAAAACATCTCCAAACAAGTTGTGATTATTTCAGTCCATGCCCTACAGGCAACTGTTAGAATGGACTGAGTTATGCTCAGTAACAAACATGACCAGTGTGCCATAGCTTAAAATAAAGGCTTACTTCTCACTGATGCTACATGTCCACCATGGGTTGGCTGTGAGCTCTGCCCTGTGTCATTCTCACTCAGACAAACAGATTGAGGGAGGTTCCATCTCCATGCTGCCTTGATTGCCAAGAGAATAAATGGGGAAAAGTAGCAAACAGCACGGTGGTTATTAAAGCTTCCATCCAGAAATGACACATGTCACTTTTCAAAGCTCATTGGCCAAAGTAAGGCATGTGGCTATGACTAATGTCAAAAGAAGTAAATAAATTCAATTTATCATGTGGCTAGAGAGTAAGGAACTGGAGATATTTCTATAGCACGAATGACTAACCAAACCAAATTAGTACATTAAAAAGAAGAGAGAGAGGAGGAAGAGGGGGAGGAGGAAGAGGACAAGAAAGGCACTGATTTGCTGAGATATTTGCTGAGACAGTGGAACTTTCCTGGCCTTGTGCTCTTATCTACTCCTGATGGCAGCATTGGAGAGATTCCATTCAATGTGGCATCTGTCTCTATACCACTCTTATATACGAAGCCTTTTATATCCCACCTATATGCTGCACCATCCTTATGCCCTCATCCATCATGGCTCACCTAGTTCTATATTATGGCTGCTAGATGTTCACTTCAACAGTTCATTTCTCCAAGTAGTGCCAAAAGCAGATTTTTCAAGTTAATCACAAGTTGACAGCCTACCATGAGTTTCTGAGAAACACTGAACAGCAATCACTTAGGCAAGGTGGCCTCATCCTAGAGAGTTGTTTTCATTGTGGTTGTACCCATCATTGTTGTTGAGGAGTGACAATTTGTATTTTATAAGAAATGCATTCATCCAATGTACATTTATTAATAACCTACTATGTGCCCAGGTCTGTGGATGCAATTTTTTTTTTTTAAAAAAAGAAAAGATCCATCATTTCTTTTGCTTGCAACTTAGGTCTGCTTCCTATTTCTTGGGTTGCAGAGACCTCTGGAAGCCTGAGGGAAGCTATGCAGACCCTCTCCTTACACCCCCGCGAAATGCCCTGACTTACAGACTGTTACGTATGATGGAAGAAAGGTGGTCACAGGTTTTACCAAGAACATCTCCAGTCCTTCATCACTCTTCACACACATCTACTATGTGCCTACGTCTGAGGATGCACATTTGTTTTTGAAAAAGAAGAGGGCCAGTCAGTCTCACCTCCTGAGAAACATAGTGACAACTGGGCAACAGATGTTGGGGCCCAGTTTTCCTTTGTTGGGTACTCCTTGTTCTTCTCACAACCTCCCCCTATCAGGGCCTAATATTTCACTGTTTTCCAATCTCCCAAGCTCATGAAGCCAGGAAGTAGCTGATAGCAACATCTTCATACCAGTGGGCTTCCAGCTACCCAGAGTGGCTACCACAGCAGTGAGATCAGCTTGGAACTGAAAACCCAAGGACTGGATTTGAGATCTGGCTTCATTAATGAGCAGCCACCTTGTGGGGGAAAGGAAGTGGTATTTATCTAGCCACATCACAGGCTTGCTGTGAGGATTAGAAGGTAAAAAACATATGTGAAAAGTGCTCTGTAAATTACAAGGTGATGACGATAGTAACACTAATAGCTGACATCCAGAAAGTGCTTACCACGTGTGCCAGGCACTATTCTGAGACCCTGACTTGTCTTAGTCCTTGTCATTCTCCCAAAGGTACTCACGAGGCAGGCACTGTTAGGATCGCTTTTATAGATGAGGAAACTGAGACAGACAGAGCTGAAGCCACTTACCCAAGATCACAGCGACACAATTAGAAAGCACTGACTCATTCCCAGGCAGAATGGTATAGAGAGGATGGAACATCGCACAGGCCTAGCTCAGGGCTGATGCTTGTCATTGCCTACGGACACACTAAACAGATCTGCTCGGCCTTTCCTGGTTCATCTGCGTGCACGGCCATTCACTTGGGCTCAGGCCAGCACAAGCTTTGGTCATTTTCCTAAGTCCCACTTTTTGTATTTTTAAATAAGGAACCGGGTCATTACATCTCCCCAGAATCCTGCCTAGATGTTATGTTACAAAGCCACAGTATTTATAGCACCTGAGCTGCTGCTGGAAAAAACGGGGAGGCATTTTCTCCCTGTCATATTCATTCTCCTAATATCAATGGATATTCCCTTTACTCTGTAATGAGATTAGCTGAGGCTTGTTCATTCCCCCACTCCCATCATTCTTTTTCTCTGTAACTTAGGTCTGCTTCCTATTTCTCGGGTCACAGAGCCCTCTGGAAGCCTGATGGAAGCTATGCAGCCCCTCTCCTTATGGCCCTGTGAAATGCCCAACCTTACACACCGTTATATATGAGGGAAGAAAGGCGGTCACAGGCTTTAGCACGAACATCCCCAGTCCTCCACTCTTCAAAGGTCTCTCCGCTGGAGACAATCCTCAGTGGCTCACCCCAGCCTTTCCCTGTGCCTTTCCTGGCTCCACCCTCAGGAGGCGGGGTGTCTTCTCTTATTGGTCAACTGGGGAAGAAGGATGGGCTACAATCAGCATCTCTGCCCTTTTTCCTCTTGGGAGGGAGTCCTGCCCGCAGAAAGCTTGTCCTGGCTGTGCCCTCTGTACCTGAGTGAAGCCTACCTGGGCAGGACCTCCACGTGGTCTTCCTTCTAGGGAATCAGTTAGCAGGCCCCCATTTGACCCTCACTGTCACATGAAGCCAGGACCTCCAACTTTGCTTCTATTCTATTAGGGAGAAAATGTATATTCGGGTTCTCTACCTGCCACTCATTTGTTTCTCAAATTGTTGGAGGGGTGTGGAGGAGAGATGCTATTTATGGGGCCCACTCCCACACCATCCCAACATCTGCCATTTCCTAGAACTCCGGATCAGCACACACCTTTCAGCCCGCACAGCCGTTCTACTTGAGTGATTCTGGCTGGACAGTTTATGGAAATCTCTTCGAGTCTCAGTTTTCTCATCTGTCAAATGGAGATTGTAATAACCATGTTTTCTAGCTTCTGCAAATGATGCTTTGACATCTGGGGCCTTGCTAACCCTGGAGGGACTATTTGACATAGTGAAGGACTGGCCCATGAGGGCGCCTTTCATAAATGCTCAGCCCATCTTCCCAACCACTTCCTTTATGGAGTCCCTGCCCACTGGGCCACATTGCCCTGCTCTAATCACCTGGGGCCAGGTGCCATACTACTAGGAACAGCCACTGTGCCCCAGAGCCTGCTGAAACTATTCAAAGTAGCCAACCCTGAGCCTGCTTAGCCTGCCTCACTGGTCCCTCCCCATGGAGACCACAGTTAAGGCTCTTACCCCATCTTCCCCTCACTCCCTCTGCCTCCTGACTGACCCTAGGGCTTCCCCATGTGGCCCTGCATGGCATAGCATGTCCTCACCTCTTAGGAATCTCAAGTAAAAATCTTTTCAGGGTGGTTTTCTGAGTGGTTGGCCTTGCCATAACTGAATAATAATAAAGCCTATATTTTAAAACTGTGATAATATCACCTACGTCTTAGAATTGCCATGAAAATAGATACACATGGAAAAGCATCTCACATAGCACGTGGCATATGGCAGGGGCTTAAAAAAATGCCAGTTTCTCTTCTCTCTGCCCTATCCATAGCTCTCCTTTTCTTTCTACCTTTTTCTTCACCCACCTCTTCCCTGCTGTCTCCTTCCAAGTATCAGCTACATAATTTGTGGGACCCAGTACGAAATGAAAACATGTAGCCCCCTATTCAAAAACTGCTAAGAATTGCAATATGGTGACTGCAGAGCATTAAATCCAGTGGGAAGCCCTTCTTAGCACAGGCCACACGTCCACAAAGCCGGCCCTGCTCCTTCCTCCTTCCCATCAAATTCTCTTCTGCTTCCCAAATATTTCTAGCCTGATTTTTCAATCCCAAGGCCCCAGTAGTTAGTTCCCTTTTTTGGGTTCAGTTAGCAGATTCCAATTTTTAGATACCATAAAGTTTTAATAATTCCACTTAATTGGAGAGGGTGGAAAGGAGGCCAGTTTGAATTAATGAAAAGTCTGAGAAATAAGACATTACTAAAGAAATGCAGTTTTATTACTCTGCAACAGATTTATATGACAACAGGGGAGATACAAAGAGGAGGAAAGGGAGGAGGAAGTTAGAGTTTCTTGTATGTAATTTAACACAAAGAAAAGATTTAATTTATAATGAGCATATTCTCTTATTTGCAAATTATGCTACTAAAAATCCTCTCCCTTAAGTAGGTTAATATTTCTCTTGCTGGCAATCAGTTTGCTTAGTGAAACTGTTCTGCTGTTACAAATGCTGGTAAAATTCTTCTGCAGTGATTCCATATAACAAAATGATTTCCATGACCTTTCAGGCAGTCCATAGTACAGATTGGGTTATAGTAAATTCTTGTCAAGAGAAATCCTGCACAACAAATTCTCTCTCTGCTCCCTACCTACAGAACAGTCAAATCTTCAGAACATCTTTCGAAAATTCAGAACTTATCATGTCCCACAGCACCAGGCTTAGACTTAATCTCTGCTGACTCCTGCTGTTTCAGACCTAACTCTTGTCCTGTTGCCATTGGATCTGGATGTATTGTGGGGGTGGTGTTCCTAAATAGACCACATACCCCCACACCTCCAAGCCCTAGCAACCTGGGCCTGTAATGTCCTCCCCACAGTCTGTCAAAGTCATAACTCATGTTTCAAGGTGCAGGTTAGAGGTTCCCTGCTCCAGAAAGCTGCCTCTGATTTTTCCAGGCAGACTCTGTTCCCACTGCACATCTGTTACATCATCTGTGCTACTGCCTACGAGTCTTCTTTGAGACAGTGCAAGCACTTGGACTCTGGGCCTCACCCATTTCTAGGGAAGCATGGTAGCCCAGCAAGTCAGTAGCAGAGTGGTCCCAACTCTACTACTAACCAGCTGCATGTAGATGGTAACACCGGCTTCACAGCATTGTGAGGATTCAATCAGATGAAACCCCAAAAGCGCTTCGTACACAGCCTGGCAAAAAATAATTGCTCAAAAAATACTAACCATTCTCCCCAGACATTGGTATATAAACTCCACAAGGTCGCAGAGTGGCCCTGCAGCCCAGTGTGGTTGGACCTTCCTGGTTTATGCTCTGTAGTCCTAGTGTTTTTATAAATCATGCCCTCTCTCACTCTCAAGATATCTCAGTTTGGATGACAAACTATATAGCCAGCCTACATAGCTGGGACCAGGTCTGTTGTATTTAGTAATATGTCCCTGGCACATCAAACAGTGCTGAGCACATATTAGGTTCTTAACACAAATTGATCAAATGAACAAATGAATGTGTCTCTGAGAGTGCTTAGTAAGTGCTTGCACCTGATAGGAGTTTGATTTCCACCAGCTGTGGTTGATCTCTGTATTTCTAAATGCCTCCTGACTCAGAGAAGGCAAGAATCAAGGCTTGGGGAGTGAGTAAATGAATGAATGAGCCCCACCCCTCTGCCATCTCCTCTGTTGCCAATAGTACCTCTGGGGGAAGGCATGACCTCACACAGAGGTGGGGAGAAGAGTGGTACAGATGGAGGAGGACTGAAGATGATGCTGTTCCCACCAGACTGTATGGAGAGGGGGCCACTTCCTGACACTATGGCCAGGTTTTGTCGTCATTTCTGTCAGACATCAGGTATTGGTTTCTGCCATGGCAGCAGCAGGAAATCACAGCCCAGAGTTAGCACACCCAGTGGCTCCAGTGGGCTTCTGAGGGCATTGGGACGCTTGTCTCTACCTAACATTCTATAGACAGGCACAGATGCTCAAGAGCCCAGCAGGTGCTGTCCCTACCAGCCCACACATAGAAGTGGAAGGGCATGGGAACGATTAACCCTCTCTGGCTTCCCTTCCAGGGCTCAGAAAGGAAATTTCACAAGCTGGTAGCCAAAATGTTTTGGATATAGACTATACACTAGGCATGGGCATAACAGTGAGAACTTTAAGAATATTAACTCATTCAGCCATTAGAATAGCCCTATAAGGTGGGGAAACTGAGTCAGAGAGGGGCAGTGACTTGCCAGAGGTCACACAGTTAGTAAGAGACAGTGTCCCAGAGCCCAAATCCCTCAGGTGTAGGAACCAAACAGCAGTCCTCTTCATCCACTCTAACCCATTATAAGAAAGTCCAGTTTTCACTCCTGCCCCCTGCTGTGTGACCTTGAGGCCAACTCACCCTCTCTGGGCCTCATGTCCCTTTTCCAAGGCTAATGTTCTAGGACGCAGTGCTTCTAGAGCTAGGACATCACCAAAGCCCAGAGTATCCCTTCCTCCTGAGGCCTCAGGGCAAGGAGAGGTGGCCAGGCCCTGGGTGAGTCCCAGTATCCAGAAACATGCTATACTGGCCCGTCCTGAGGGCCTGAGGCACCTGCGCAAGTCCACCTTCCGAAGGAGGCTTAGACACTGGGCTGAAAAATCACGCTGTGGATCTGAGGACCCACTGAATGTGAGGCTTCCGAGCTCTTGTGTCACCAGGTGGGGGACCCGTGCATGCTTGGGGTTAGGGCTGTGGCCAGGGGGGCCAGGAGGAGGGGAGCTAGGAAAAGGTGAGGCCAGAGATGCGGAGAGCACTTGGCAGAGTGCTAGCACCTGTGCTCTTAGCAGCTGCAAACCACCTGTGGGGAAGGGAGAAGCCCCCGGCCCAGGATGAGTCTCTATAGCTCTCAACCTGTCCCCAGCATGCAGGAACCAGAGCCAGGAGAAAGGGGGGCCCCCACACTGAGGAGAAGCCAGGTGGGGAAGTCGGAGCTATCTGGGAAGAAGAAATTGGGGGTTCTAGCGTCCCGGACGCCCCCCAGTTCCGGGGCTGCTCCGAGCCCGGAAAGTTTTCGCGCAGCAGGCGCAAGGCGCGCCCCTTCTCTGAGGAGAAGCCAGGTGGGGAAGTCGGAGCTATC
>NW_012104721.1:1426783-1462895 GCF_000951045.1 Mandrillus leucophaeus | reverse complement strand
CCCCTGTCCCCGCCCCACCCCCACAGCCAGCCTGGCTCTGGGAGGCATCCTCCCCGTTCTTCCCCAGGGGTCAGGGCGCCCCAAGCCTCCCCTGCACACCCGAGCCTGTGAACTGGCCACACGGGGTGGAGCCCATGGGGTGTGGAGTAGGCAGATGGGGAGACCCGCTTTGGAGTGAGGGGACCGCGGGGCCAATCCCAGGGAGCTTAGCCTAAGGGCCCTCCTCAGAGGCGAGAAAGTTTAGGGCAGGGGGAAAGGGCACGCTTAGCCCCCAGCCTCCAGTCTGGCCCTGCTTAGGGCCTGGAGGAGTCCAGGACAGTGGCCCTGCCTGAGGAGAAAGTTGAAAATCCCAGACACGCACCGAAAGCACCTCCCCAAAGCAGGCTTCCCCTCCCTGGCTCAGGCCCCAGGTGCTTGAAAAGCCGAGCTCCACCAGGAAGCCGGGACACCTGACTCCTAGCGCCTGGGTCTGCTCCATACCATCAATTAATCATGCCCACTTGTTTATTTATTTATTGGCTTTATAAAAAGCCAAATGCACTGCTCGCAGGAAGTGAGGAGATGGGGAGGGGAGGGACTGACCATGGTAACTCCCCTTCCCAGGCCTTGCTCTGACGAGTTGAGGAGCTTGGGGGGACCCTGGGGTCTGAGTGTCTGGAACATCTGCTTCCTGGGAGTGGCAGGGATGCCCATTCATAGGGCCAAAATTCAACACGACCTACTCTCTGCAGCCCGGGGATGGGGCAGAGGACATTCACTACTGGAGGCTTAGGTACAGGAAGGAGAGAGAGGGCCAGGGAGGCCAGTGGAGAAGGTGATGCAGCAGGTGTGACAGGAGTTGTCTCCAGGACCTTCTTGGCCCAGAGCACTCCCTTCTCGCTGCTTGGCGCTCAGCTTGGCAGGCAGCACTTGCATCTCCTGCCGCAGCCCTGTCCTCTAACTGGGCACCAGAGAACATCACCCCAGGGATGCCCCCAATCCATATCTCCTCCCACCATCCTCATCCCAGCTAATGGCACTGCAGTGCGTCCAGATGGCCAGCTCCAGACACTCTCCCTTAGCCCACCCCAGCACCATGTCCTCACTGACGGGGCCTGGAATCTGCTCTTCTCTCTGTTGAAGGGCTCTTCTTCAGGTCCCCGATACCTCTCTTCTGGACTCTCACAGTGCCATCCTCTCTGCCTCCATTTTGCTGCCGTGCTAGCCTTCATCATGCCCAGTCCTGCTCTAAAACCCTTCATAGCTCCCCAGTGTTCTCAGAAGTCTCACAGCCCCAGTATGCCATGCAGGGCCTTTCACACTCTGGCCCCAAGTGCCCTTTCCATTCCTTCCCCACCTGGGTTGCCAGTGCCCCTCCCAGCACACCCTTAGCACTGCACCATGTCTTCCTCTCTCCTTTTCCTCCTGTGAAATGCCTTTCTCCTCTCTCAGTCTCTGCCCAGCCACGGTGCTGAGGCTTGGCCTTAATTACTATCTCTTTTATGAAACCTTCTGAAACCAGCAAGTAAGTTGAGAAGGCAAAAAGAACAGGCATGAAAAGCCACACCATGAGAGGTAGCTCAGTGCAAAAGTGAGTGACACCACAAAAGTCCTAGTGACAAAACTCACCTTGGGCATGGCTCGAACTCTGAGCCTGTTGGTTCATCTGTTAAAAGGTGATAGGTTCCATAGCCTCACCCAGGATAAGCACTCAGTAAATGGGGGCTACAGTTTTTTTTCAGCACCTACTGTATGCCAAGGCTCTGAGATTTACAGATTATTGGGTAGGGACTTGAGGGATGGCAGGGATTTCAAACTCAAATGTGTAGCAGGACCAGGCATTACCTAGGGAGGTGGGCTGGTTCTGGCTTATGGCTTTCTCCTCTGGAATCTGCCGATAAGAAAAAGCAACAGTGTATGTGAGGTGGCAAGCAGCAGTAGGCACTGGCTCTGTACTGGGAGGTAATAGGGAGTAGTGCGGACTGTGGCATCTGTGGTGTCAAATGGGTACAGCCACTACCCAACTCCGCTGGATGGTGGCTAAGCAGGGATGTGGGCCTGGACTGCCAGTTTTCAGTTTTTTTCCAGAGAAGGTGGACATCTGGATTTCTATGTGAATATTCTTGATTTTTAAATGTCACCAACTGGTAAAAAAAAAAAAAATTCTAAACTTTGAGAAGATCAAACAGAGTTATAGCTGCCATAAAGTTTTGACTAGCAGGCTGGCAGCTGCTGGACTCTGGGTGAATAGGTAGAAGATCAGTGTTGTTTATGACACACATAGACATACACACACAGCCCTCTCCTCACTCTGGCGGGATATCGGGGGTCATGTCCACCTCAGAGATGCAGAGGTCATGGGAATGGAGTGGGAGCAGCACCTCACTGCAGCTGACAGGAGCGGGAAGGTGGTAGGTGAGGGATCAAATCCCAGTCCTGATTCTGGTTCTGTCCCTACTGTGCGTCCTCGCTGCGCCTCAATTTCCTCCTCTGAGAATGGGCAGGCCGTGTGTGTGTGTGTGCGCGCGCACTCACACACACAGAATTGCCGGATGGGCAGAAGGTTATGCGAGGTGACCAGCATGTGCAGGCTGAGGCCACAGGAGGCTCCACTGCCAACACAGACACACATCTGGTCATGAGGAAGCCGCAACAATCTGGCCACCCAGGAGAAGTCTCAGTCCACTAAAAATAGGGTCCTGACAGACTCTTAAAACCTGAGGACTTCGAAATTCAAGGATTTAAAAAAGTAAAAATGAACTTTAGTGTATGTGAAAAATCATAACATTGAAGCATAAGTCCATTTATCTTTTAACTATTTTTCTAGTTCTTTTCCAAAATGTTGCTGGTTATTAAAACACTGCTGTGTAAATAAAAATGTTCTGCTTTATAACTTAAAAAAAAAAACAGAGGACTTCTTGAGAGATGGTGAGGGCAGCAGGCGATGGGGGAAATGGCCACTTTCCTCTGCGGGATGAGGAAGAGACAGGGAAGCGGCTGGTACTTGGTGAGCAGGTGCATCTGTCATCCCCGAGTTCATAAGGAGAAGAGAAAGAAGCCCTGGTCCCTGTCAGTCTGTGACAGAAGCAGGGGATGGAAATATCTGAGAGCAAAACTGGGAATGGCGGAGTGGTCCCAGGGCCAGACTTGGAAAATATGCATGGGGCCTGTGAATGCCCCTTAAATGTGGTTTTCATGTGCTGGGGTTAAAGGTGACTTTAAAAGTATTCTAGTTCTCACAATGACAATGTGCTACTATTGTAGCCACAGTAAAAATGTGTGCCCACACCCAAAATAATCATCCTATGAAGCAAAATGGAGGCATCTAAACCAATTGATAAGCAAGATGTTCATACGATGGAAGCCACCTTTAATACAACGTTCTCCAAGCTGGATTTTCACCTAACTTACCGGGAGAACTTGTTACCAGAATCTGGAAAGAGATTCCTGGCCCTGTGCAGGTCTCCTGAGTGGGAATCTCCGGGGCACAGAGGCTGGAAATGTGTTTCTGACACCCCACCCCACTATGATCAAGAAAGTTTGGCTCAACGCTAAGCAGGCATTTCTTGAGCAGGGGTTAAAAGAATCACAAGTCAGGTCTTTCCCATTAAAAAACTCTAAATGTGGCCAGGAAACTTCAGTTCCTCCTAAACAAAGCAGGATGATATACTCAAGTTAAAAAGCGCCACCAATAGGCGGGGCGCGGTGGCTCAAGCCTGTAATCCCAGCACTTTGGGAGGCCGAGACTGGTGGATCACAAGGTCAGGAGATCGAGACCATCCTGGCTAACACGGTGAAACCCCGTCTCTACTAAAAAATACAAAAAACTAGCCAGGCGACGTGGCGGGTGCCTGTAATCCCAGCTACTCGGAGGCTGAGGCAGGAGAATGGTGTAAACCTGGGAGGCGGAACTTGCAGTGAGCTGAGATCTGGCCACTGCACTCCAGCCTGGGTGACAGAGCGAGACTCCGTCTCATAAAAAAAAAAAAAAAAAAAGCGCCACCGATAAAGACTTAACAGGGTTTTCCTCCCAGGGAGAACGTGGGTTAGAGAGGAAGACATTCTACTCTCTATATTTCAGATCCTGTTACAACAATATTTCTATGTTTTACTGGTGTAATTTAAAAATTTAAATAAAAAGGACAAAAACACCAAGTGCTGACATAGCCTGGGAGAGGAGCAATTAATTCTCTAGATGGCCAGTGAGGAAGACTTCAGAGGTGGAGTTGTAGCTGAGTTTTAAAGAAAGAGTAACAAAATGACAGAAACAGTCATTAAACTCTGTTAAATGTCAATTACTCTTCTTAGTATTTGAAATATACTGATTTCATCCCCCCCAGCAATGCTATAGAGCAGGTGTTTGTGAGCGAGGCTATTGATACCCCAGCCTGCCCAGCCCCTAGCTCTGTGGAGGTGCTGATTTCTCACACTTGCTCCCTTCTCCTGGGGATGTTGTCCTTGGCTTATGGGAACCACTAGGTGGCAACAGCCTCCGCACCTCTGCGGTGCAATTCACACACCTGTCGTCCCTGTAGTATCAGGCTGAGAGTGGACTTCTCTGGGAACCTCATCTTCGCTGGCCCCCATCCTGCCTGTCTTCTTCTACTATAGATTTCTCCTGTGAGCATAACATCAATAAACCCCACACATAAGCATCCCCACCTCAGGCTCTGCTTCTGGGGAACCTGACTTCAGATCATTTTCTCATCCCCATTTTGCAGTTGAGGAAAAAAGTCACAGATGAGCAAAGGCACTGATCTAGAAAGGGGAAGAGCCAGGCCAGCTGATTCCTATCCATCCTAGAAGGATGTTTCTAAGAGCACGAGGAAACAGGAGCAAGGCGCATCAGGCAGACACAGCACATGATCGGGGCATGGAAACGCATGGAAGGGGAGGGGTGTGAGGGGTGTGGGGCAAAGTGAGGCACAGGAGAGAGGCAAGAGGGAAGGTGAGCTCGCAGCCATAGGTCCTGGGAGCCGAGCTGAGGATTCATCCATCCACTGATCCAACACATTCCTGGGCTCATGGGGAGCCCAGGAAAGAAGATGGACCCCCAAAGCTCAGGTTTGCACAAAGCCAAATGTTCAGAAAAGCAAACCTGGGCCATTTTAGCTGAGTTCTGTAGTAAGGGAAGGAAGGCACAGATATAGATCGTGGGGGTGGTTGAGGGGTGGGGTTAGAAATAAGGGAAATTCATTTGACTACACTTCTTCAAGAAAGAGTATGACCATTGGGCTGAACCTAGGCCAGTGTGGCACAGAGGGCCAACTCTGGCTCATGGTATCTTAAAGGACTGATAGCACCATGGGACTGTGTTTATTAAGATGGAATTAAATTAGGACAAAGAGCCTGTCCTGATTTGTGGTACTGAGGATGCAATCCCTCAAGTTCAGATGGAAATCTCCATCTAACTTGAAAGCCATGTATTTGATGGAGAACACTGGGGACTCAAATTGACCATAGATTTAATATTTGCCAGGGTAGCTGCTGGAACAGTGAGTGCAGTTGTAGGCAGGAAACCTTGTCATGTCAGAAAACTGCAGACAACACTGGGGATGGAGAGGAGTCTTCAGGCTGTGTGTGTGAATTGTGATGTCCCAGACAGGTCAGATGCAATCTGTGGGTAGAAAGGGTCGAACATGGCTCTCCAGAGATCAGACTGCTGCCTCCAAAGGACAGGACCTTTCTGAGGGCTTAGGCTGATCCCCTTCACTGGGTGGGAATGTGGGTCATGCAATCTCTGTGGTTTCTCCCAGCATGGACCTAGGATGGGATTTCATTCAGACCTTAAAGGACATTAGGACCCCAAGAAGTAAAAGGAAGAAGGTGGAGGTGAGGAGGGCTGCTGAGTCCAGGGGAGGAAGAAGGGTTTTTCTCCAATAAATATTTGGTCTTTAGGCATCATCTTTAGAGAAGATCTAGCATCCTTTTGATGAGGTGACCCTGCATGGCATCCAACAAAGGTGCTGGTATTGCTTCATTCCAATCTTCTGGGCAAATGTGTGACTCTGCTTGAGAACCCTTGTCTGACAGCAGGCACACCATCAGCCCACATACTGGGCAAGCCAGACCTGTTGGAGAGTTGGTACCCGCTGTGAGCAGCCCTCAACAAGTAATTGATGGGAGTTGGCGTGTACATCCTCCGGCTCCCTTGGCCTCGGGGAGGATGGCTCTGAAGCCCCGAGGACCCTGGTGGGACTGAGCTTCGGTGGCCCCCAGTTGTGGGTTGCTTAATGATGCATCCTTTTTTGGCCTTTCCTTCCCTGCGACTCCTCTCCCCTCACTGGTATTTTCTGGAATCAACTCCCAAACAAACTGCCTGTACTTGAATCCTTGTCTTGGGGTTCGTTTATGGGGAAACCAAATCCAGGAGAGCATCACAGTTAAACTTTGAGGTCAGAGGGCCCAGGTTTAAGCCCTGGTTCTCGTTTTTACCTGGACCAGGTATTTAATTTCTCCTCATGCTGTGTGTGTGAATTGTGATGTCCCAGACAGGTCAGATGCAATCTGTGGGTAGAAAGGGTCGAACATGACTAAATACCTCCTCAGGTATTTAGTCTCCTCATGTTTAAAATGTGGATCAGGCAATAATTGTACCTACCTTGCATGTTTCTTGTGATAACTCATTCTTTCGGTAATCATTCATTCCAAAGATCTTTACTGGGTACCTATTATGTACCAGAATTGTTCTAGGCTCTAGAGACATAGAATGGAAGAAGACAAAATCTCCGAGTCCACAAAGCTCACATTAGTGATGAAATCTGATACTAAATAAATATATACTATCAGGCAGGGTAAAAAGCTAAGGAAAAATATCAAGCTGGATAAAGAATGATTGCAGTTATTTAAAGTTTTTGTGAATTATTATTATTTTTTTATTATTATACTTCAAGTTCTAGGGTACATGTGCATAACGTGCAGGTTTGTTACATATGTATACTTGTGCCATGTTGGTGTGCTGCAGCCATCAACTCATCAGCACCCATCAACTCGTCATTTACATCAGGTATAACTCCCAGTGCAATCCCTCCTCCCTCCCCCCTCCCCGTGATAGGCCCCCGGTGTGTGATGTTCCCCTTTCCGAGTCCAAGTGATCTCATTGTTCAGTTCCCACCTATGAGTGAGAACATGCGGTGTTTGGTTTTCTGTTCTTGCGATAGTTTGCTGAGAATGATGGTTTCCAGCTGCATCCATGTCCCTACAAAGGACACAAACTCATCCTTTTTTATGGCTGCATAGTATTCCATGGTGTATATGTGCCACATTTTCTTAATCCAGTCTGTCACTGATGGACATTTGGGTTGTAATCCATACAGCATGTTTAGCATACTATGTCACATCTAATAGGCACTCAGTAAACGTTTGTTAATAAAATCTTCGCCATCGTCCTCATCATGCCCTTCTTGCCTCTCCTCCCTCCTTGCCATTTGCTCATTGATTCAGTTGAGAACTATTTATTGGTCTCTTTTCAATGCCAGGCTCTGTGCTAGGTTCTAGGTATACTTTGATGAACAAAACACCATCTTGACTTTCATGGACTCATAGTGTGGTGGAGGAGATAATAATCAGTAAAAACACAAATGGTTATATGTTTTCATCCTGAAATGAGTATTTGTATGGGAATATTAAGCATGCACAGCACTGAGAGAAGGAACGTGAGGTCTGTGTGGTCAACAAAGGCTTCTCTGACGAAGAAACACTTGGGCCGAAGACTAAAGGGTAAGTAGAGAGAACAACGTGCGGGGGTGAGAAACATCCAGGAAAGAGGGAACAGCATGTGCAGGGGTCCTGGGGTCGGAGAAGAAGAAGGACAAGAGGAAGAATCAGGAAGAAGTCAGCATGGCTGGCACAGAGAGAGCAAGGGGAATTGTGGATGGAAAGAGGTAGACAAGGGCTAGACCTTTCCAAGATGTTTTACAATTTACTGAATGCCAGTCAATATGTCAGTCTCTTTTTAAAGCACTTTATAAGCATTATCTTATTTGAACTTCAAGATACTCTTTGGTATATATGCCCTTATACATTTTATACCCAAAGAATCCATGGCTCAAAGAGGCATGATAACTTGCCAAGGTCACTCAGTCAGTGTTGAAGTCGAAATTTGAACCCAGGTCTCGCTAACTCCAGGCTGAAACCATAATACCAATCTCCATCTTTATCTCAAAAGCAACAGGAAACAGTGATTTAAGATGTTGCCACTGGGACAAACTGGATAAAAGGTACACGGGCTCCCCCTACAATTTCTTGTAAATTGCATGCAAATCTACAAGTATTTCAAAATAAAAGTTTAAATAATAAGAATAAAAAGCATCAGGTCGATATTGAGAATTATTAAGCAAGAAGATGACCTGATCAGAATGTCATTTTGGAAAAATCCCATTAGCATCCTGAGTACCAGAGAAGGAAGCAGTTAGGAGACAGTGAAATGATGCATGTGAGAGAAGATGCTGGCTTGGACTCCAGGTGTAGTAGCAAAGGTGGTGGGAAATATAGGGAATTGAGAGATGTTGGGAGGTTTGTTGTGACTAGCGGTGGCACTGGTTTGGTTGGGATGGAGGGAGGGAGAAGACAGGTTGGTGGAAGGCCAGAGAACCAGGCTCCAGGCTCCAATCCTGAGCTCTGCATCTGGCCTCCCTGGGACTTGCTGAGCCTCTGTTGTTATTCGTAAAATGGGGTAAGGAGGTGGATTAGACAGCTTGAGAAAACACCACAGTGCGATAACCTCTGCATCAGGAAAAAGATCGGGGACCCAGCAAGCCCAGGCAATGCACACTCCATGAAATGCCGTAATTTGGGGTTTTCTTTTTCTGTGTTGATCCATTCTGTGCACTGGAAATGAAGCTCTCTAAGGACAGATTGACACAGCCTTGGTGTCCTCTGGCACCTGGCACAGGTCTGGTAGGGAGGATAGGCTCCAGGTATGTTTGCCAAATGCTGGGAAGCTCTTAAATTGGCTTGATGTTAAAACAGAGCTGATAGCCACGAGCTGGCCCAGACTTGCAAAAAATATATCTAGGGTCAACAGAAATGGCTTTTTCCATTGTGGTATCTGCAGTGAAGAGTGACCACCAAAAACAGGCAAAGTGCCCTTCTTGTCATGTTGATGGAAGGAGAAGTAAATAGGGATTCAACTTCACTTTCTGCACAAAGAGTGGGAACCTCCCACTGGACACAGAAGGGCTGGGGCGGCAGGGCTTGAAGTCTAAAAGAAGAGAGGAGGGGTAAGCCCCTGGGGGCTCTTGGTGTCTAGAGTCTGAAGAGGAGCCTCCAGTCCAGAAAAGGTGCCAAGTTCACTGCAGAGCCACCATTCCAGGGGTCTGAGACATCCTGGAGGACTCTGGAAACAATGTCAGAAGGCTGAAGAAGGGACACTGTGTCTTGATTTTCAAAGTAAGGAGAAATGTGACATCTGGAAAACTATAGCCCTGTGCACTTGATGGATATTACTGTGATGGGAGGGACGAACGTCCTAGATCCCACCCCAGGCACTGGGACTTGCATTCATAGGCAAGGCTCAGAGGGCAAGGCTTTATTCTTAAGGAACTCAAAGCCTGGGCAGAGATGTTTGGTATATTAAGAGGAGAGGGGAGGGAGATCTATGTGTTTAAGGATAACTTAGAAAGCTTCACAGGCGAGTTGGATTAAATTTCGTTTTATACCCTAAAATGGCAGTAATTATACCAGTGTGGTATTGGCACATGAAGAGATAGACATACCAGTAGAACAGAGTAGAAAGTCCAGAAATAGGCTCCAATTCACCCAGGACATTAGTATATGATAAAGGCAATATCTCAGATCAGTGCGGTATAAATACTTAATACATGATGTTGGGACAAACAGGTGGTCATGTGGAAAAGGATGGTTCGATCCATACACCATACACCAATGCACACCCCTTGAAATGCCATGTGGATCAAATGTCAAGTGGATCACAATTTTAATTTAATTTTAATTTAATTGCAAAAGCATGGAGCCAGGAAGTGTCAAAGTTTGGGCAAACTCCTTTAAAAATTTGGAGGGGTAAGGGCTTTCTGACACTCAAAAATCCAAAAGCCAGAGAAGATAATATTGATGAATTTAATAAGATTTTAAAAATCTTTTAAAGTTCTATGTGGCAAATAAAACAAAAGACAAAAAACAAATTGGAAAAAATGTATCGTAAAGGTTTAATCACCACATGTATAAAAAGCATCTAGAAATCAAGATGGAAAAGATCAGTAATCTAATAAAAAACGGGCAAAGGACATGAACAGGCAGTTCCCCCCAAAATAAATCCAAAAGCCTTTTAAATATCTGTAAAGCTGCTCAAGCTCCCTTATAAGAGTAATGTACTTAAAAGCGCACAGATAGACCACATGAGTCTGATGCAAGCTATCAGTGAGGCTTGGGGAAACGTGTACTCTCAACCACTGCAGGTGGGAATGTGCAAATCTGTCCAGCTCTGTGGAGGGAGCTGTACAACATCTGTCAAAATGACAACTGCAGCTACTCTGCAATCCCGCAACCCCACTTGGAGATATTTGTTCCATGGATATACCAGCGCACACTTGGAACATGCTATTCCTGCAGCATTGTCCAGAATAGTAAAGGGCTGGAAACACCCCAAGAGGCCATCAGTCGGAGACACGGTAGATAAATGATGGAACATTTACACAGCAAAATACACTGCAGCTGTATAAAGAATGAGGAAGCTCTGTATTCACTGATGGGGAAAGAGTGCTAGGCTCTCTTGAACAAACAAGGTGCAAACCAGTATATATCAGTATATGTAACATTCTTTTTAAAAATGACTTTACTAAAATATAATTTACATATCATAAAGTTCACTCATTTAAAGTGACAATTCAATGACTTTTACTGTATTTATGGAGTTGTGCAACCATCACCATAATCTAATTTAATAACATTTTTGTCATCCCCCAAAGAAACCTTAGTGTAAGAAAGGGAGGAAAATGAGAAAATACACACATACACACGAACACACACATACACACTCAGTCACAATACATAAACACACACACAGGTCCACACACACTCCATACATACCTGCATGTGTTGCACAAGTAAATTCCAGAAAGGTACAGAGGACACTACCACAGGTAGGGTTGGGAATTGTAGGTTCATGTGAAACACTGGAGCTGAGTGTGATGGGAAGGGCTGGTGGGAAATGAGTCGGGACGAACCAGCCGGGGCCAGATTGTTTAAGGACTTAAATACCAGGCCAAAGAATTTGGATTTTTGTTTCCCATAGAGTCCCATGCTGTCCAAAAGAACTTTCTGGGATGAAGTATTCTGTATCTATACTGTGCAATATGGTAGCCACTAGCCACATGAGCCTATTGAGCCTTTGAAATGTGGCCCATGTAACTGAGGAACTGCATTTTACATTTCATTGAACTTTAATTGATTTACCTTTAAATAGCCATCTGCGGCTTGCAGCTATGGAATTGGACAGCACAGCATAGATCATGGGGCGCCATCGAAGGTTTTGCAGGTGAGGAGTGACACAGCCAGATGTTAGTTTCAGAAAGCTGGGGAAGGATGGATTCCAGGAGAGCAGATGAAGGCTGCAGTTAGAGAGGTGGCCATGGCAATGTCACACAGAGAAGGGGAACACTGACCCAAAGTAAGCACCCAGGGCTGGATAAGAAGGGATGGGTTTGGGAAACTTCTAGAAGGGAATGTAGATAACTCATTGGATGTGAGGGTGAGGAGAGAGTTGAGGATGATTCTGCTGTTCTTGTCTTAGTAGCTAAGGGGATCTTCTCCCTCTTCCCTGGCTTCACCTGGCTCCAGCCATGCTGGCCTCCTCCCTCTTCCCCCAACAGCAAACGCACTTATTCAGATCTCAGCTTTCATCTTGTCTTCTAAGGACAGAAGACATTCTCTATCTTTCTGTGGCCTGCATCTTTCCCTGAGGGCCTGCTGTCAGGCCTGTCCTCTTCCTCCTCCTGTTGGGAGGGGACTGCATCTTTTGGTCCTCTTCCTCTTCCTGTCGGGAGGGGGCTGCATCTTTTGGTCCTCTTCCTCTTCCTGTTGGGAGGGGGGTGTGTCTTTTTGGACCTCTTCCTTCTCCTGTTGGCAGGGAGGGGACTGCATCTTTTCGGTCCTCTTCCTCCTCCTGTTGGGAGGGGACTGCATCTTTTCGGTCCTCTTCCTCTTCCTGTTGGGAAGGGGCTGTGTCTTTTTTGTCCCCTTCCTTCTCCTGTTAGGAGGGGACTGAGTCTTTCTGGTGCTCTTCCTCCTGTTGGGAGGGTGCTGTGTCTTTTTGATCCTCTTCCTCCTCCTGTTGGGAGGAGACTGTATCTTTTTGGCTCACTTCTGTATCCTTACTGCTCATCACAGGACCTGGCATGGAGCAGGCCTCTAAACTTAAGTGGAGATGAGTGAATAAGGCGATAGGAAGGAAGGGTTGAGAAAGCCTTTTTACCCCAACTTTCCCAGGAAAACTGTCCAGAGACCTGGGAAGAGGTGCTATGGCCGCCATGGTAACCGGCACCTGTGCTGAGGTTACAGGCTTGGGGACGGACCCAGAGGACAGAGTCCTGGTCTTTTTGGCCTCTCTAGGCCAACAGCTGGGATGATTTAGAAAATCAAATCCACCCACTCTACCCCAAGCTACTGCTCCTTGCTGAAAAGGGTGTCACACCATCCAAGTAAGAATAAAACACTCATCAGAATCCTCAAGGAGGAGGGCCCAGTGGGCCCAGTGGCTCCATGCACTGAGCACCACATCATCCAGTGAAGCTAGGAAGGTGAATTGGACAGCCAGAGTCCTGCTGCCCCATTGAGCCGAATGCGATTTCTGGCCCTGCGTCTGGCCCACCATGGAACGCTGAACCTCCATCTTCTCATCTAAACACTGGTGGTAGTGATTCCTATTTTGCAGTGTTGTTGTCAGGAATAGAGATGATGGACATTAAAAATGGAATTAAGAGAAATACCTATTGTAAATGACGAGTTAATGGGTGCAGCACACCAACATGACACATGTATACATATGTAATAACCCTGCACGTTGTGCACTTGTATCCTGGAACTTAAGGTATAATTTAAAAAAAAAGAAAGAAAAACTTGTCACATAGTGTGGCTGCATCATGTTATCTATCAGGAAACCCCGTGACTCGTGAGGCTTCAACCCCCTAATTAAAAATAGTAGAAAGTCCAGAAGACTAGGGGTGAGTATATTCAGCCTAGAAATGAGGTACCACAGTCAGAGATGATGAAAATAATCAGAATAATGGCAATTATACACAGCTTGCTATGTGCCAGGCACTGTTTGGACTCTGCTTTTACCAGTTCATTTAATCCTCACAGCATCCCTTAGGTAGATCCCACTTCACAGATGAGGAAATTGAGACAGAAGTGAAGGAACTTTCCTGAGATCACACCGTCCTGACTGTCCGGTGCCTCTGTGCTTTTAGCCAAGCCTTTCCCTCGCTCTTAGGAAGGACACACTTCACGGTTAGAGCCTGACTCTACCCCTGACCTGGAGAATTGGCCCCTGACAGGAGTGTGCGTGGCCATCTGGCAGTCCCGTGTTTGTTAGGTGCCTGGGGTACCAGGTGGGTGACTTGGGATCAGCTGATTCAGGAACGGTCAAGGTCCCAGGCCTCAGGGTTGGAGAGTTGGAATGGTGGGGAAGCTGCCTCACTTCTGAGCCTCAGTTTCCACATATGTAGGGCAAGGGACATAGTACTTGCCTTGCAAGGCTGTTGCAGGCATTAACCGGCTGCTCTGTGGAAAGCACTAAGCATGTCATAGGGGTTCCATGAATGCCAAGTCCCTCCCATTAAGGAACGAAGGCAGCTATGTGGAGTGATACTTGGGGGTACTGGGGGGTGGAGCGAGGAGGAAGGATTTGGGGTGGTGCCTAGAATGGAACTGGAACCCAAGCACCTGGCAGGGAGGATTTTAGGAAAAGGGCTGCCACCGGCTCCAGCATGGGGTAGAAGCTTCCTGTGCCTACCCAGGACTGAGCCCAAGAAAGGAACCAGGGGAAATAGTCTCATTAGCAGGGGAAATGTCAAGCTTGTCAGTACTGATTACAACTATTAAGTTATGTATACATGTGGACAAGGAGGGCTGGGCACAGTGGCTCAGGCCTGTAATTCTAGCACTTCAGGAGGCCAAAGTGGGTGGATCACCTGAAGTTAGGAGTTCGAGACCAGCCTGGCCAACTTGGTGAAATCCCGTCTCGACTAAAAATAAAAAACTTAGCCAGGTGTGGTGGCAGGCGTCTGTAATCCCAGCTACTCGGGAGGCTGAGACACAGTAATGCCAGCTACCTGGGAGGCTGAGACGGGAGAATTGCTTGAACCCAGGAGGCGGAGATTGCAGTAAGCCAAGTTCATGCAACCGCACTCCAGCCTTGGCGACAAAGCGAGACTCTGTCTCAAAAAAAAAAAATATGGACAAGAAGAAAAAATAGAGAATGAAAACAGTTCTGTGTTGTGTGTCATTTTTTTTTCTTTTTCTTTTTTTTTTTTTTTGAGACGGAGTCTCGCTCTGCCGCCCAGGCTGGAGTGCAGTGGCCGGATCTCAGCTCACTGCAAGCTCCGCCTCCCGGGTTCACGTCATTCTCCTGCCTCAGCCTCCTGAGTAGCTGGGACTACAGGCGCCCGCCACCGCGCCCGGCTAGTTTTTTGTATTTTTTAGTAGAGACGAGGTTTCACCGTGTTAGCCAGGATGGTCTCGATCTCCTGACCTCATGATCCGCCCGTCTCGGCCTCCCAAAGTGCTGGGATTACAGGCTTGAGCCACCGCGCCCGGCCTTTTTTCTTTTTCTTTAATGCTGCTCTACTTTTCAAGAGAAACAAATCAGAAAAGAATGAATCATGATGGCCCTTGTCCTTTTCCTTATATTTTCTGCCCAAGACTTTCTGTTGGCTGAATGTAGCATGTAGCAAAGTCTCCTTTGGAAGGAGACACAGATGAATGAGACACCCTCCACCACTCTCCATCCAAGCTCACTGGCCTGTATGAGGGGGAAATAAGGCAGGACTGACAAAGTTCTCTTTCCTTAGCCCAAGGTCAGCCAGAGAGGCCTCTGGGAGGAGGCAATCCAGAGTTTAATCTTAAGCAGTGAATAGAAGTGGTCCTAGAGGACAGTATGTGTGAGCACATACTTGTGTAGTGTGTGTTAGTCTGTCCAGGCAGCTACAACAAAATACCATAGACTGGGTGGCTTATAAACTGCAGAAATGTGTTTCTCACTGTTCCAGAGGCTGGGAAGTCCAAGAGCAAGGCGCTGGTAGAACTGGTATCTGGTGAAGGCCACTTCCTGGTTTGTAGAGGACCTTCTTTTCACCATGTCCTCACATGATGGAAGGGGTAAGAAAACTCTCCGGTGTTGCTTTTTCATGTTACCAATCATGAGGGCTCCATCTTCATGACCTAATCACCTTCCAAAGGCCTCACATCCTAGTACTGTCACCTTGGGGGTGAGGATTTCAACACAGAAATTTGAGAGGGATATAAGCATTCAATCTATAGCAATGCATATGCATGCATGTGTGTATGTGTGTGTATGTGTGTGTGTGCATGTGTCTATATGTGTGTGAATGTGTGTGTATGTGTGTGTGCACATATGTGTGCATGAACAGGAGAGAGAGGAAGGGCATACCTGGCTGTGGGCATAGCAGGAGGAAAGGCAATCAGGTGACAGCAGCATGGGACATGGAAGCAACTGGAAGTGACTCAGCCCCCAGAGTGTGATGCGGGACACTGAAATCATGGGATACGGGCTGGAATGATGAGTAGAGGCTGGAACACTATAGCCCTCAGAAGCTGCATGATGGGGATTTGTTGGATTTCATCCTAATGGACACAGGGAGCCATGGGTGGGCTCAGGCAGCGTGTGACATAATCAGAGCAGCAGGGATGCTTTTCTGGGAGAGCTTCTGCGACTCCACGCACCTTCCCCAACCAACACTTGTGGCCCCTGGACCAAAGTCCTGTCCTGGTTTCCACACTTCCCCAGCTGTGGCAGCCACCTATGACCTGATGTAACACAACCTGAAATGTCTTGAGGGTCAAGGCTTCAGGTTCTGTGAAACAAATCAGTGGCCTACTTTTTATGTGCTGAGTGAGAAATTTGATAAAACAGGTGCCCCTATAGATTGTCCCAGGAAACACAAGTGGGGCAGAACTAGGGCATGTAAATTGTAGGGCTAGAGAGGCAGATGTGGAGGTGGTAGAAAGGCAAACTTTCTCAAGATGAGCACTGCCCCGTGCCCAAGTGGTCTTCCATGGGTCACTCCGGAGAGCTGCCCAACAGAGCCAGCTCCCCTGACTCAAACAGGCCTGGGCTGGGTAGTTGTCTGTGGACGCTAGCACCTTAGTAGAGGATGTCTCCAAATTGCAGTAATTGTATTCAGAACAGCAGATGAAGACCTGTTAGCAACCCTGAACCCATTCGTTCGAAGTAGTTTGTTGAAAACGGTGGTTGTTTTTATGTCTTTCCTTTTATTTGGTTTCCATATATTTATTATCCCCTCTGGGATTCAACTAGACCAAAAAAAGAAGTTGATGGGGAAAAAAAAGGTACTCTGAATAATAGCTTCTCTGTGGGGAGAAAGTGTTCATTTCAAAAATAACCTGAGAGCAGGGAGTGACGGTCCCCATTTCTCAAAGATGAGACAAAATCTAAATCACTCTCTTGAGCATCTAAAGGACTTTTGTACGAGGCAGCCAATAAATTAAACCCTGTTTAGAAGGCATCTTCTTTCTTCATCTCTGGTCAATAAAAGTAGCTATTTCTCCCAGTCCAGTGCTTCCTTCCTGAACAACACCATGGGAAGATGGTAGATACATTTTCTCCAGCTGCCGCCAGGCTGTGTCTGATCCTTTCTGCTCTTCTCTCCTTACCATGTTCCCTTGCGTTCTCTGGTCCCATCCCTTCCTTGTCTCGAAGGCCCCTTTGACTGTCTATACCCAGAATGTCCCTGGGCCATGATGGGGAAAGCACTGCGGTTGGAGTTAAATAGCAAACCAACCTGTGTTCGAGTCTTGGCTTTGCTCCTTGATGGCCGTGTGAACTTGGGCAAGAAGTTGACCACAATGAGCCTCTGCATCCTCCTCTGCTAATTGCAGTTAGTAATTGCTACTTCCCTAGAGTGTTGGGAGGGGATCACGAGGGAAACGTTGCAAAAGCCCCCGGGCAGGATCTGGCACCTGCAGCTGCCCAGTGAGCCTGAGTTGGATGCTCAAGGCCCATACCCTGGTGGGGCCTTAGTTCAAAGTGTGGGGCAGCAGTGAGGGCACTTCAAATAGCCCAGGAACTTACCTGCATTCCCCAACCCCCTGTGCTACTAACTTGGGACCACCTGACTTGCTCAGGCCGACGGGCCATGAGCCAAGGGGATGCATATCATTTCTAGGCTGACACAGATAAAAGCTGATGTTCCTCCTTCATCTCTCCCCTCCTTGCCATGGAGACTTGCAGGGCCCTAAGTTGGGATGACAGAACCAGGAGGTCCCTGAGTCACCACATGCAGAAAACACTTCTCATGAGCAAGAAATAAACCTTTTTTACACTAAGCCACTGAAATTTCTGAGGTTTGTCTGCTCCACTAATTAACTCACCAAGCCAACAAAGCAACACATACTTATTGAGCTTATATACATGTGCCAAGCATTGCACTAGGTGCCAAGGATGCGGCAGTGATCAAGGCAGATGTATAGCAGAATTACATGTGCTATGGTGGTAAGGGAGTTGGGGTCTAACATGGGCACAGGTGGTGAAAATGAGGCAGTCCAGCTTTCCCATGAAGATCCTATCTGTTGCAGTTTTCAGGAGCAGACTTCTGTGTGGGTTACTCTTAGGTTCAGTAAAATTTGAGAACCAGTGAGACAGACTAGAAACAAAAGGGAAGTCTGTATGCCGGGATCTGGCTGTTCCTTGTCTTTGAGTTGACAATTGTACCCCTAAAACTGGAGAAAGTTCTTGTGCATTTGCTTGTCTCCATGGTGGACTCTGTTCTAATGTGAAGACATTACAGCCTTAGCTCCCTCTAGCAGATGTTTATGTCGGTGAAGTTAGGGTGAGGTGGGTTCAAATGGTGGCAACAAATTAAATTTTAAAAATGTAACTCCAGGCCATTGTTCCTGCTCTCCCAGGGATCCCACTGTAGTGGTCACCTACAGGTAAGATGGGGGTTTATACGGAATACTTCCCTCTAGTGATTTCTACTTGTGGGATTGGCTGGATAGGCTGATCTTTGTCACTGTAATGGTGCCCTCATGCACCCAATGACCACTTTTCTGAGAGTCTGCTATATGCTGGGTCTGTCCTAAGTGCCAAGGGACAAAAGAGAGCAAAGGAGCATCTCTGAGACCCAGGTGCCCAAATTCAGCTGCCCTGGGATGAAGTCAGGGCCAGTGGACATCTCCTCATGCCCCATCTGTGAGCCTAAAGATTGCACGGGGTCCCATGTAGATGGCTCCATGCAATCTTTATTGGATGTGCAGAGTCCAACAAACCCAGAAGCTTCATTACAGCCTGACATTTGCTTTTGAGACTGATGTCTCTGTCTTACAAGCGGGAAGCCAAAACTTGGAGAAGTCACACAACCAGTTGAAGAGAATGTCAAAACCCAACGCACACCTCTTCATTCCTATCCCAGGTTTCTTTCCAGTTTACCAAGAAAGAAAACTCCAACTGTGTATGAAAAAAGAAGGAGACAAGCCCTGTCCCCTCAACTCTGCAGCATCCTGTTTATGCACAGGGAGGAGCCAATCCTAAATTTAGCAAACAGGACCACATCTCAGCCTCGGCATCAAGTTCCAAAGTGCTGAGGAGGCTATATGCTTTCCCAAGCATCCTGGAGGCACCAGAACAAAAGGTACTATTTGCATCCTGACACATGAATCATTTAGAGCCTGAGATCCAGTTTGGAGAGTGGCTGGGTGTCCACTCATCCATCCTCGCAAAGCACACCCCAGATCGATACTCGCCTCAGAGCCAAAATCAGAAAAGCAGCCAGCCTCATCAGGCAGGCTATTACTGGGAGCTGCTGAAAGTGGAAGGATACAGGGCTGGCAGATTTTGGCTGGCAGCCAGCCCTCCTGGGTAATGCCCAATAACAGCACCAAGCACACACAAAGCACTCCTGAGGTTACAATGCTTTTTCTGTCCATAATCCGTGGAATGCTACCCAAGAGGGGTGAATCATGCCAGCCCCTTTTGCAGATGAGGAAGCTGAGTTCAGAGAGGCTGAGGGCTCACTCTGGCTCACAGCTGGTCAGTGGCACGGCCACAACAAACAGGGTTTTTGCTCCCGACTGGCTGCACTTCCTGCTGATCTAGGCTACTGCTATCTTCGGGTTGGCCACAAAAGGGTGAGCAAAGACCTTCCCTGCACCTGTCCCCCACTGCCCTCCCCTCGGGTCAGTTACGGCACTGTGACATTTCCTGCACCCAGGGTGGGCTGCTGGTGTGCACAGCATGTGTGTGGGCCCAGTGCATCCTCCTTTCTCCACACTGCTGGGAGGTGGGCTGGCTGAGACAGGGGCCCACAGGTGGACTGGCTTCACCCTGCCCTGCTCCTCCCAACTTAACCCTCAGGGCCAGGCTTTGGAAAGAATGATGGGAAAGCACTGGGAAAGTGGTTTAGGCCAAAGGCAGGAGTGCAGGGGAGAGGTTTGCGAGAAGGATCGTAGTTTTAGTTATGTCTTGGGAAGCCCCTCTGGCTGTACTGCAGGGGCTGGATTGGAGGGGACAAGACTGCAAGTGTTGGGAAAGAGAGTGGGGGAGGGTGAGCCTGGGACAGTCAGCTGGATGGTATACCTGGAAGGTGGAGGCTGCTGACAGGAGCTAGAGAAGGAGCCTGATGGGAGTTGGGGTCTGACAGATGGTTGGAATGGAATGGAAAGAAGGAGCTGAATACTGCGCCAACCTCAGTTCCAGCAAAGGAAGAGGAGAAACCTGTGTAAAAGCAAATGTATTTATTCATGGCATATTTATTAAGCACCTACCCTATGTCAGGCCTGGAGGTTAAGACTTTAAAGTCTAGAACTAGAAGACCCTTAGAAAGCAACCAGTTCCAATCCAACATCACACAGGTAACACTGAGGTTCAGAGAGGGCTGGGGGTTGATGAAAACTCACACAGCAAAGGGGCCTGACTGGGAGTCCCATGTAGATCTCTGGACCTATCCCCAAACCCTCAATGCCACCCTGAGGCTGTCCTTCTCAACACATGTTTCAGGGTGACCAGACACTGATATCTGGAGGCATTTCCGGGTCTTAGGTAGAGCATTTGAGAGAGAATGTATGGGAAGTGTTTGCATGGCCCCTGACAGGTAGAAGCGCTCACAGGTACTGTTACTGCTGGATGGTGGGGACGATGTTTCTGCTGGGACGGTTGTGAGGCTCTGCGTGTGGTGGTGCTCCCCTATGCCTCCAGGCCAAGTCTAAACACATCCTTTCAAACAAGCTCACTGCTCACTCCTAACCTCCACAAGCTTAATTCCTCAAACTACCACATAGACTCACTTGGTACAGCCAAAATTGTTTCCTGCAGGTCCCTCAGACTTGCTGTGACAGAACTGTATTTTCCAAAGAGCAATGCAATAATATCTCCCATTCCACATGCTCTTCTTATAATGTGACTTTGACTTTCCTTTCATTAAGAGGTGGAGTTTACATGCCTTCTCCTTCAAACTAGATAGGCTTTTCTGACTATTTTGACCAATAGAGTTCAGTAGACATGACATTACAGTTGAGTCTTCAACAACACAGGTTTGAATTGCAACAGATCCCCTTGTACCCACATTTTCTTCTGCCTCTCTCATCCCTGGGACAGCAAGACCAATCTTTCCTCTTCCTCCTCCTCAGGCTACTCAGTGTGAAGATGATGACCCACTTCCACTTAATGAATAGTAAATAAATAAAATATTTAAATAAAAGTAGTAAATCTTCTGTTTCTGATTTTTTTTTTTTTTTTTTTTTGAGACAGAGTCTCACTCTGTTGCCCAGGCTGGAGTGCAAGTGGCATGATCTCAGCTCACTGCAGCTTCCATCTCCTGGGTTCGAGCAATTCTCCTGTCTCGGCTTCCCAAGTAGCTGGGATTACAGACACCTGCCACCACTCCTGGCTAATCCTGATGGTTTTCTTAATAACGTTTTTTCTCTAGCTCACTTTATTGTAAGAATACGGTATATAATACATATAAAAATGTGTTAATCAACTGTTTATGTTATCGATAAGGCTTCCAGTCAACAGTAGGCTATCTGTAGTTAAGTTTTGGAAGAGTCAAAAGTTATGCTGGATTTTTGACTGTGTAAGGGGTTGGTGCTGATGTTGTTTAAGGGTCAACCGTATTTGACTTCTAAGGCTACATCATAAAAGGCGATGCAGCTTCCACCTGAGTCTTTTTCAATGTCTGCATTTGGAGCTCTAAGCCACTATGTAAGGCAGCTGACAGCCCTGAGGCCACCATGCTGTAAGGAAGCCCAAACTAGCCCAGGCAGAGATCACATGGGGAGGTCCTGAGACTACATGAAGACAGAGATGCTCAGCCACTGACTCACTGCCACCTAGGGGAGATGCCAAACAAGAACTATCTAGGGGAGCCCTCTTTGATTTCCTGACCCACAGAAACCATGAGAGAGAATAACACAGTTGTTTTTTTAAGTCACTAAATTTTAGGGTGATTTATTTTACAGAAACAGGTAACCAGAACACTTGTCATGCCTGTTTTCACCTCCACACCTTTTCTCACCCAATCCTTCCTGCCTGAGGAAAGGAAAGAATCCTCTTTCCTTTCCTCCTTTTGGCAACCTGCTCTTCACTGGGATGGGGGTGTGGGCAAGGAAGACCTCAGTGGAGCTGGCATTTGCCTCCAACCCTGAAACTTGCCTGGAGCTGGGCCCACTAACAATATGTGGGAGAATACAGGAGCTGAATCTCTGGAGCCAAGGGCTGAGCTAGCAGTGTGTGGGAAGACAGAAAGAGAGGGGTTATAGGTAAATCAGGCCTTGGCTCAAGAATATAGCTGAAGCCCAGTTCTCAGAAGGGACCCTATGATCAGTGTGAATGCAGCAAGATGGTCAACTTGAGGGTCTGTCCTCTCCCAGTGACAGGAACTGTGGGGTGGTGATGATCATGGTGATGCTGATCTGTCCATTGCTGCATTGTGTTCAGCATTTTATAGTCTCATTTAAGCCTCACAGTAACCTTTTGAGTTAGGTACTGTGACTATTCCCATGTTATAAATGAGGAAACAGAGGCCCAGAAAGACGAGCAACTTGCCCAAATTCTCACAGTTAGGAGCAGACATGAGATTCGAACTCAGGCTTGTCAGAATCCAGACTCTCAGTCCCAGAAACAAAAGCAGGTGGGAGAGGGTAGGTTAAGAGGTTCCAGGCATGAGCCTCAGGTGGCTTCTGCAGCAGAGAATTCCAAGCTTTCCTTGATTTGCATTACCACTGTTTTGGTTTGCAAGAAGGAGAAGCTGATCTCCTCCTTGATAAAAAAGGAAAAGAACAAGGTAAGAATACGTGCACTCCTAGATATCAAGATATAAACTTGCAGTAACTAAGGCAGTGTGATTATCTTAGTCCATTTAGACTGTTATAACAAAAATACCATAGGCTGGGCAACGTAAACAACAAATACTTATTTTTCACAGTTCTGGAGGCTGGGTAGTCCAAAATAAGGCACTAGCAGATTCAGTGTCTGGTGGAGACCAACATTCAGATTCATAGACAGTGTCTTCTCTTTGTGTCCTCCCACAGCAGAAAGTGTGAGAAAGCTCTCTGGGGCCTCTTTTATAAGGGTACCATTCAGGAGGGTGCCACCCTCATGACCTAATCACCCTGCAAAGGCTACACATCCTAATATCATCACACTGGGGGATGGGATTTAAATGTGTAAGTTTTGGGGGGGGACACAAGCATTCAGCCCACAGTAGTGATATTAAAACAAAGATGGGCAAAAATGCCAGTGGAATGAAACAGAGCTCAACAAATAGAGCTGGATCAACTGAATAATTGCATGGGGGAAAAAATGAGCCCAGACCCCTACCTCACACCACATGCAAACATTTATGATAGATGGACTTTAGATCCAAATGTGAAAAACAAGAGAAAGCAGTTGTCACTCAAAATAGCTCCAAACTGGAAACAACCTAAATTTTCATCAACAGTAGAACAGATCAATAAATTGTTGTATATTCACACAGCAATAAGAAAGGGCAGATTATTACTGCATGCAACAATGTAAATGAATTTCACAATTATAATGCTGAATGAAAGAGGTCAGATACAAAAGGACATATACTATATGATTCTATTATGATTCTATTTCTATAAAGTTCAAACAGGCAAACCTAACTGATGTTAGATGTTAGGGTATGGTTATTTTTGGGGAAGAAGGTAGTGGCAACGAATATCAGGGGCACAAAGGAGGTGTCTAGGATACTGGCAAGGCTCTAATTATTGAATTTGGTGGTGGTCACAGAGGTATGTTCACTGTGATAATTCATCAAGTAATTCACTTATCATTTGTGTACTTTTCTATGTGTATTGCAATAAAATAATTTATTTTGAAGAGTAACAGATGACAAGTTATCCACAACAAATTGATAAGAGATAGTAACTTTAAATGTAAATAGTAGATAAAAATAAGTAACAAACACTAAGACACCCTCACTAGAAAAATGAGCAAAGTCTATGTGAACAAAAGAGGCATTATAAATGGCTTGTACACACTTGAAGAAAATTGTAAATCTTGATGGTAATGAAACATGTTAGAAATGTAAAACAATGAGAAACCAGTTTTGCCAAGCAAATTGATAAAGATTTAATAACAAATCATAGGGACTTTTTCTTTTGGCCACAGTGGAGTAACAGTGACCAGCTTCTCTCTCTCTCTCTGTCTCTCTCTTACAGACACACACACACACACACACACACACACACATGCACACGCACACACCACCTTAAAAAATAAAAAGAAAAACAGAGAAAATTATATAAAACAATGGTTTCCAGCTATTGGACAATAGGAGCACAGTACAGTGATCCCTGAGTGGAGAGAAACCAAGGAAGACAGCTCTGTGATCCCACATCTTACTTTGTTTGTGTTGAGAGTTCTTTTCAGGCCACAGAACAGGGAGAGGGAGCCCAAAGAGAGACTGGTAGTCTTTTTGAGTTGAGGAGGGAGAATTGATGGAGGCTAGAATTATCAAGCCAAAGTACCAGAGAGTAGAATGCTACAGAGTGCTGAAGAGCTATCAAAGGTTCCCTTCAAATCTTAAGCTGAGTACTAATCAGCACATGCATGTGCAGAAACTACCCACGGCTTGGGAAGGAACCACTGAAAAGGAGTGGAGAGAACAATTACCATAACCCACACAGAGCCTAGAATGGTTTTTACTCACACCAGCCAGAGTGGGAAGACCTTTTAACACATACAGCATTAATTAGACTGCTCAGAAGGCTTTTTCCTCATTAGTGGGGCAAATTCGGTCTAGACTAAAAGATGTTCTGTTCCCACATAACAAAACTTAAAAGTAAGCCTCAAAAAGTATCAAACTGTTCTCTAGTAATTTAATTGCAGCTCAGAACAAAGTTCAAAAATATTTAAAGAACATCAACAAAATCTATCACCCAATATAAAATTGATAATACATTTAAGAAAAAATTACCAGGCATGCAAATAAACAGGAAAATGTGACCCATAATGAACACAAAACTCATTCAATTGAAATGGTTCCAGAAATGACACAGATGATAAAACTGATAGAATGACATTAAAGCAGCTATTAAACAAATACTCCATACATTCAGGAAGACAAAGAAAATCATAGGTATGTAAAGTAGAGAGATATAATATATAAACAAGCCACAAATCAAACATCTAGAGATTAAAAGTAGAATGGCTGGGATATTAATAAGATTAACAGTAAGTTAGATCCAGCAGAAGAACATCCTAGTGAATTCTATGGACAGCAATCGAAACTATCCAAAATAAAATACAGGGAGAAAAAGGAAGCAGGGGAGGAGATATCATCCATCGGCTATAGAGCAAGGCACCTAATACTTGCATGGAGCCCCCAAAGGAGAGGAAAAAAGAAGGTTTGAGACAAACTGAAAATCTATCCAAAGAAATAATGGCCAAATATTTAATGAAACTATTAATCCACAGACCCAAAAACCTTAACCAAGCCCTAGCATAAAGAAACATTAGAAAATCACACTAAAATCAAACTGCTTAAAATGACTAATAAAAAGAAAATCTTAAAAGCACTCAAAGAAACAGCCTCGGTTATGTACAGAGATTCAATGAAAAGAAAAGAATAACAGGATACTTTTCACTGTAAACAATGAATGCCAGAAGAAAGTGGAACATTTTTAAAGGACTGGAAGAAAAAAACTGCCAACCTAGAATTCTATATACAGTAAAAACATTTTTCAAAGATTAAAGTGAACAAACAAGTGTTGGTGAAGATATGGAGAAAATGGAACCCTAATGTATTGCTAGGGAGCTTGTAAGATAGTGCTATGGGTATGGAAAACAATCTGGCCATTCCTCAAAAGGGTAAACATAGTTACTATATGATTTAGAAACTCCATCCCTAGGTGGAAGAGAACCCAAGAGAACTGAAAATATGTTTTCACACAAATACTTGTATATGAATGTTCATAATAGCATTATTTACAATAGCCAAAGAGTGAAAACAACCCAAACCTTTGTTAACTGATGAATGTATAAACAAAGTGTAGTATATCCATGGTTGTGGTTTGAATGTGTCTCCCAAAGTTCATATGCTGGAAACTTAATCCCTAATGTAGCAGTGTTAAGAGGTGGAGCCTAATAAGAAGTGATTAGGTCCTGAGGGCTCATGAATAGATTAATGTCAGTATCACAGGAGTGGGGCAGTTATCTTGAGAATGGGTTTCTTATAAAAGTGAGTCTGGCCCCCCTGTGCTCTTGCTCTCTGGCTCTCTTGCCCTTCTGCCTTCTCCTATGGAATGCTGCAGCATGAAGGTGCTCACCAGATGCTGGTGCCATGCTCCTGGACTTCCCAGCTTCCAGAAACATGAGCCAAATAAACTTCTATTGTTTATAAATTACCCAGTCTCAGGTATTTTGTTATAGAAATATGATGTGGACTAAGACATCTGTACAATATAATATTATTCAGCCTTAAAAAAGAATTAGGTACTAATATAAGCTACAACATAGTTGAGCTTCAAAAACACGCTAAATGAAAAAAGTCACATGCAAAAGGTCACACACCACATGATTCTAATTATAGGAAATGTCAAGAATACCCAAATCTAGGGAGACAGAAAGTAGATTAGTGGTTGCCTGAGGCTATGGGGAGGAATGGAATGAGGAGTGACTACAAATGGGTACAGGACTTCTTTTTGGGGTGATAAAGATGTTCTAAGGTTAGATAATGGTGATGGTTGAATTGTACACTGAATTATACAATTTAAAAGGGTGAATTTTATAATATGCAAACTATATCCCAATCAAGCTGGTTTTTTAAAATGAAGGTGAAATAAAGACTTTTTCCAGCATATAAAAATTGGAAGTCTTCACCACAAATAGACCAACACTTCAAAAAATATTGAAGAAATTCCTTTGGGCAGAAGAAAAATTATAATTACATGGAAAATATGAATATGTACAACAGAATGAGGAGTACTGGAAATGATCAACATACGAGTTAATAAAAATATACTTTAAATGATTTTAAAAATATAATTAAGTGTCTAAAGCAAAAATAATAATCTATTACATGGTTTATATACAAGTAGAAGTAAAATGCATGGCAGTGATAGGACAAAAGCCAAGCAAGGTAAAATGAAGTATTCTGTTGTAGGGTCCTTATAATATAATTATTATATTTTCAGAATCGTACTTGAATATAGGCTGTGATAAATTCAAGTTGTAAGTTGTATGCTCTAAAGCAATCACTAAGAAATTAAGCATATAATAAGCTAACAAGGGAGATAAAAAGAAGCATAAAAACATGCTCAGTCCCAAAAAGGCAAAAAAAAGACAGGGAAAATGAACAAAGACTAGATAGGACAAATAGAAAGCAAATGGTGAGATGGTAGATTCACACTAAATTCTATCCATATTCACATTAAATTTAAGTGGTGCTTATACTCTAGTTAAAAGGCAAGTGTTGTCAGACTCAATAAAAAAGCCAGACTCAACTACATGCTATCTACAATAAACCCACTTTGAATACAAAGATACAAATTAGGCTTCAAGGGAAAGGATAGAAAAGAATATACCATCAAATATTAATCTAAAGAAACCAGGAGTGGCTTTATTAATATATCCTGCAGTGAAGCAGGATTCCTTGAGACAAGCTGGCTAAAACGTGGATTCCAGATTCTACCTGGGGATGGGATTAGCCCACAGGGTGGAGAGTTGTGAGTCTTGAATGCCAGACTAAGGAGCTGGCATGGATGTGGATAGACAATAGGTTCACTGAAGGGCTTGGGGTGTAGCCTGTGGAATGCCTGGTGTGGGCTGCAGGCTAGAGACAGAGACCCAGGGAGGGTTGCAGGTATGGGGTGATGGAGGCTGGGACCACTGCAGGGCAGTTAGAGATGCAGTGATGGGTTTGAGAGGCCACAGAGGTGGGACTGAAAGGCAGAACATCAAGGACAGAGGGGAAGGAGGAGAGAATTTTAGCCAGAGCCTCCATCACCCCATACCTGAAACCCTCCCTGGGTCTCTGACTCCAGCCTGCAGTACACTCCAGGGATTCCACAGGCTACACCCCAAGCCCTTCAGTGAACCTACTGTTGGTCTGTTTAGCATTTACTGCCTATCTATTATGTGACAAGCTCTGAGCTACTGGCACGGTGGAGAGTTCAGAGATAAGGAAGGCACAGACCCCACTTTCCAGAAGCAAACTATGAGTCCGTACTAGTAGGGTTTGTATTATCCTAACTTGCCTTATGATGAATCTCCAATAATGCTCTGGAATGGAGCATTTCCCAACTCATTTGACCATTTGAAGAGCAGAGGCATAGCAGGGGTTATTAATTATTGAGCCTTACTGCAGGCCAGATATTTTATCTCAGTTGAGCTTCAGGGGCAGCACTTTGCAGGGCAGCTCTAAGACGTACAGGTTGCTGCTCATAAAACCCCAGGTGTATCTCATTCTTATGAATGTCTGTTATTCCCATTGATAACATGCTGGAAGACAGGGAATAAATGTGAGTCCTGTTAGAAGGCATGAGGTGGGAACGCAGACAGGTAATGTTGTACCACAGGTGAGCTCAATCAAGTTGGAAACTCTCACTCATCTCCCTACCCTCTAAGGCAGATCAAGGAATCCCCTCCAGCAATTTCCCAGACCACTGGCTACATGGTGGTGGGGAAATATTAAAGAAGCAGCAGCATTTTACAAATGCCTAGTTTACAGGTGAGGAGAGGCTTTCAGTCTAGCTCAAGGAAACACTGCTGATAAGATGTGGGATTTGAACCCAGATCAGTCTCACTACAAAGTCCAATCTCTTACCTCCTGTATAATGTGGTTTCCTAGGGCTTGGGGGGGTTGGAGGGAAAGAGTTTCCAAAACACTCCTTTGCAGGATTATAAACCCATGATTCCTTTAAACGCAGAAAGCAGGGGCAAGAATACTAAATAAGCCTAGGATATCTTGTACCAGAAAATAAGGAAGTGTTCAAAGAAGGACACGGGCATGTTAAAGTGACAGAGGGGCCAGCTTGAAGGGGCTCCCACTGGCCAAAGTTGGGACAATTTGAATATCGAAAGAAATAGCCACAGTAATAGATTATAACCCATTAAATAAAACAAGAATCCATGAATCCTTACCGAGTACATATATGAATGAATGAATGAATGAATGAATGAATGAATGAATGAATGAGTGGGGAGAAGAGATATCTTTTCCTTACAGTTAGATTGCCAACTGATACATTTAGAAGGAATGACAGAGGCTGGGCACAGTGGCTGATGCCTGTTATCCCAGCACTTTGTGAGGCTGAGGTGAGAAGACTGCTTGAGGACAGGAGTTCAAGACCAGTCTGGGCAACAAAGTGAAACTCTGTTTCTAAAAAAATAATAAAATTAAAAAAGTTAGCCAGTTGTGGTGCGATGTGCCTGTAGTCCTAGCTATCTGGGAAGGCTGAGGCAAGAGGATTACTTACTTGCCCAGGAGTTAGAGGCTGCAGTGAGCTATGATGGTGCCACTGCACTCCAGCCTGGGGCAACACAGCCAGACCCTGACTCTAAACAAAAGAAGGAGGAGGAAGAGAAGGAGGAATGACAGAATCAGGAAATCACCATTTGGCAACCGTGTTAGTATTAACTTCATTCAGGCAAAAATCACCAAAGACTGCTACAACTAAAGTTTGATGATGAATGATACCATTCTGAAGTACCTTCCCAAGAAAATACTTATAGGTGACAAAGGGGAAAAGAAGAATTACGGAAAAACTGGCAGGCACCACCTTAATAAAGAGATTGATGTTCATGTACCAGTAATGCAGCAAAGAGAAGTTGTGTGCTACCTACTAGGATGCAATGAGAACAAAGCATCATTTCTGTGATATTCCTACTGAAAACAGGCAATCTGAAACCAATAAGAAAGAAACAGCAGCCAAACTGGAGTGGGACCTCCTACAACATACGTAGCCTAAAATCTTCAAAAGCATCAAGGTTGTGCAAGTCTATGGAAGACTGAGGAACTGTTCCAGAACGAGGGAGGCTAGGGAGAAATGACGACTAAGTGCAGTGCAGGATTCGGGATGGAATCCCTTGCTCTAAAAGGCATAATCTGAATAGCTGGTGAAACTTGCATGGAGTCTGAGGATTAAGTGGTTACAATGCATAGGTGTAAATTTCCTGATTTTGGTGCTTGTGGTTAGGTAGAGAATGTTCTCATTTGTAAGAAATATCCACAAAATATTTGGGGGGTGGTGGAGTACCATGTTAGCAACTTACTTTTTTCCCCCTGAAATGACTTGGGGGAAAATGCTCTTTTTACTACTGCTGCAACTTTCTGTAAATTTGAAATGATTATACAAACCCAAAGTTGCTTTTGGGCAGTTTTCTCACCGTTGTTGTCTGATGAAGGTGCTACCCGTGGGAAGAGGACTTTCTGAAGAGGGTCGAAGGCCCCTTTTTCCCTCTCAGGCCGGTGTTGGTGAAACCTTGGGGATTTCTTGCACAACAGAGAGAGGACAGCACCAGCGCCCCCAAAGGTGGTCGGGAAAGGGCCTGGGGTGGACTCCAGAGGCCTGCAGCCACGCGGAGCTCGCTGCCGCTGTTGTAAGCTGATTGTCATTGTCAGCACGTTCTTCCTTCTGGAATCCATCAGTTGAGCCTAAGGGGAGACTGGTTGGTGTCCTAGAAGAACCGGGTGCCTTCGCCCTAACCATCAGGTCGGCGTTACTTGAGGCGTTCTGAGCCCTTCAGCCTTCCCGTGCCAGCTGTGCAGTGATGGCGTCCCCTGGTGTCCAAGGAAAGAGGCGCAGCTGCCGTTAAGTGCAGCTCTTCCAAGGCAGAGAGAAGCGTTTCTGCCCGCCCAGTTCCCAAATTGACTCCTCCTTGGACCAGCCAGTCCTCTTACCTCCATTCATTTAGGCGTTTGTTCTTCATTTTATTCATTCATCTGTTTGTTCATTCAAGCACCCGCTGCGTTCCGGGTACCGGGTTTGACCCTGGAAGTACACAGATAGATCATGCCCAGGCTTTAGCATCAAGGAGCCCTCAGGCTGAGGGAGGCACAGGCTCTCACACCACAGCAGGATCTCTGCCTCCTGAAGGTAAGTGCAAGGGACTCTTGGAGCACCCAAAGTGATCTAGGAAGTCTTCCAGGAGGAGGTGACCACAATTCAGCTCCTTTTTGTTCCCACTGCCACTGCCTGTTCTCTAAAGCCCTGCCCCTCTGTCCTCACAGCTGGAGCATCACTACTCTCTCCTCCAGGGCTTCTGTTCAGTTTAGACCTGGTGGACAGAGGGCTATCCTCCCAGGGCCCTATACTTGGCCACAGAGGCAGGCGTAGGCACAGGCAGCCCCGAGGCAAAACTTCCCCTGCTGGTAATAGCGTTGATGACAAGGATATGGATATGGATATGGATATTAATAATAGAAGCTGCCTTTTAGTGGGGGCTTCATTTGCTCTAGGCACTGTGCTAAGAATTATACAACATGACACCATCTAATCCCCATCGCTGCCCATAGACGTTGGGTAGCGGGATCATACCCATTTTACAGTGGAGGAAACTAAGGCTCAGTGAAGTTAAGAAGGAGTGAACCTCACCAGTCATCTTCCAGTCAGGGAGTCTGCAGTTTCTCATAATTCACACCATGCTCCCTACCTTCCCTGCTGTTCACTGTGGAAGGTCCCCACTTCTGTCAAAGGTCAGCTCTGAACTCATCACTGCTTGTTCTAGAGAGCTCGACTGCATAAATACTTTCTAATGCTAAAGTATTGTTGGAAACCTCTCCTCCCTTCAGAGGAGACTGCTGCCCTCAGGGGGTGGGACTTCCCCAAACCACAAAGCTACTTCACAGCAGGGCCTGGACATGAATAGGGTCAGGGACATTTCCACTTCTCTATCCTCAAGGACATCATCCTCAGTGGATGCTCAATGAGTATCTGTTGCTTGCAGAAAACTGCCTCTTATTTAACATCTGATATTGGCCTAAAACTATCAGAACTTTTATTTCCAGTGCTCAAGCTGGTTTTGTTTGTGATGGCTAGAATCCTCATGCAATGACATGAGGGAGATTGAACTGGTCATTGCAGGGCCATGGTGTACGTTTTCCTAGTGCCCACTATGTGCTAGACATGGTTATATTCATTGCATCATCAGTTTCTCACGATGGCTCTTTAGTGGAGTCCATTTGACAGACGAAGTGGAGTCCCAGAAAGCTGAGAACTTTCAATACCCTGGGCAAGCTCAGAGCCACTCTTCAGGCCCCCTCACCCTTTTCTGCCCCACTAACACACCAAGCCCACTCCCTTCTCCAGGCCTTTGCACTGGCTGTTCCCTCTATGACTGCATGGTCTTTCCCCAGGGTCTTCTCCTGGCTGGCGCTTCCTCATCATTCAACTCTCTGCTCAATGTCACCTCCTCTGGCCACCCTACTGACCCCTGTCACTTGCTACCTCACTGCCCTGTCCAGCGCTGGCTGTGCTCTGAGACCCTCATTCATCTATGAGATTGCTTGTTCATTGAATTTATTTCCTGCATGCATGAGAGCTCCCTGAGGGCGACTCTGTCATCTGTGTCCCAGCATCCAGAACAGTGCCTGACATATCAGAAGTGCTCAGTGAATATTTGTTGAATGAAGGGAATCATTTGCCAGTCTTGTCCACTGGATCTCTGATGGCCTTCTGATGCAGCAGGAAGATGGCCCTTCCTACCACTGCTGCTCAGCTGTGATCCCAGTCCTTGGGGACCCTGCCAGATGTCTAAGCCATCTGATAGAGCTGTCTTTCTAACCCACACTTCTGTCCATGCCATTCTCCTCAAAAAACATCGTCATCATCATCTATCTGTCACTTGATGGAGACTGTGATGCTGTCTGTCATCATTGCTAGATTAAAATTCTCCCGTATCTCAAGGTTTTATCTCCAATTTAGAGATGGGGGAACAGAAGCTTAGAGAGGTTGAGGAACTTGCATAGGACCACACAGCTGCTGAGTGGCCAAACTGAGATTTGAACTCAGGTCAGTGTGATCCCAGGTCCCTACTTTTAGTGGCTGTCTCCTACCATAGAGCATAGCTTTCACGTGTATCAAACTTGAGCATGCGTCAGAATCATCTGGAGAACTTGTTAATACGCAGGTTACTGGGCTGCACTCCCAGAGTCTCTGACTCTGCTTGTCCAGGGTACAGGCTGAGAATATGAATTTCTAGCAGGCTCCCAGGTGAGGTGACCACTGGCCTCACACTGAGAGAACCACTGGCCTAGAAAAAATGCACAGCAACCCAAACAAATAGAACTTTGTCTGCAGTTTCAGGAGGTTCATGGATTCCCCTGCAGCCTCTCCATGTGCTTTGGGAATAGGGGAGGATCTATGGACCTCACCTTTAGAACCACTGTTCAAACAAACAACGTAAGTCAGATCCGAGACATTCTGAGACCCTGAGTTCTGTTCAGCAAGTTTCCATTAAGCGAGGGCCACCCAAGTCTCATTCTTAGTCCCTTTGTAAATCTGACTCTTTCTTAATAACATTAATTATCTGACCTTGAAACGTACCCCAGCTGACACACCACAGAAAGGCCTCCACTTGTCTCACCAACGCAAATGATAAATAGAGGGCCCAGAGCAATTTCTCTCAGAGATTTCATGTCAGTATTTTAATAATCGTTGAGCAGGGCCCTGGGAGCCAATTACAAAACTAGGACAGATTTTTTTCTAAAACTACTTGGTTTCCAACTCCTAAAACTTGTAGGTGTCTAAAACTGATGGGTCTGAAGGGTTCTGACATAGTTTCCCCCAAGCATGAGTCATGCATAGAATTTGAAATTTAGTTCCAGGAAAACTGAAGCCATGATGTTTCCCCCCTCTTCCCCTTCCTCCTCCTCCTGCCTCTGCTCCTCTTCCTCCCTCTCCTGCCTCTGCTCCTCTTCCTCCCTCTCCTTCTTCTCACTCTCTTTCTTCCATCTTCCTCCTCCTCTTCCCTCCCCCTTCACCAGTCTCCTTACTAAAACTGAGTTGCCCTGAGACTGGAGCCTGGAGGTGGGAAGCTTGCCCGATTGGTGGCTATGGGCATTAGGAGTCTTCAGCCTTCATCCTTTATCTCCCCACTCGGCCAGCGGTTGGGGAAGCTACACCAAATGCCTGGGCCACATGGGGACTGGGAGATCTGGGGCCAGGGTTCAGGGAAGCTCTAGGGCTGGGAAGTGGCCAGCCACGCCTCCCAGGACAGTCTTAGGGTCCAGGACCCTTGAGAACCTTGGCTGGTTTCCCCTCCTGCCTTGGTGAGTTCCTGATTCTAGGCTCACACATGGCAAAGGCCTGAGTCCTGTTAAAATCAGATCATCCTCCCACGGCCTCCATGGTGACTACAGCACAGGCACTCAGTAGCCAATACAAGCCTTCAAAAATGTAAATCCGATCATCTTGCAACAGCTCTCCAATCACTGGCTCCCATCACACCTGGACTAAAACCAAGCCTCCTTTGCAGGGCAGCCCCAGCCAACCCTGCTGACCCCATCTCTTGCCATTCTCTCCTTTGCTCCACCTGCTTGACCATGCTGGCCTCCTTGCTTTCTGGTCCTTAGGCACTCCGGGCATGGTCCGGTCTTAGGGCCTTTGCACTGCAGTGCCCTCCTCCCCCAAACAGCTGCATGACTGTCCCCCACCTGATCCAGGCCTCTGCTCAAACATCACCTTCCTAGACACCCCCAACCCTCCTCCACAGCTAAAGGAGCGTTCCTACCCACACTCCATGTACTGCTCTCTTTCTTCAAAGCACCAGTCACTCCCCTCGTATTCTGTGCTAACTGTGCATCTATTTATTATGTCTGTCTCAAAAGAAGGCCAAGATCATGAAGCCAGGGGCCAGGTCTGGTCTTTGTCTATCATTGCATCCACAGGGCTGTGCTCAGAGGAAATAATAAATATTGAATGAATGAATAAGCGAATGAATGCTCCTACTGATGGAGGAGTTGATGTGAGTTAGCAGGATGCTATTTGCATTGATCCTTTCACCCATCCTGCAAGGTGGGGATTATCGGTTCTCCTTGGGACGTGATGATGGATCAGCTGAGAAAGAAGGCTGACCTACCCAAGGTCACCCAGTGGTGAGAGGGGCCTGGGCAAGGGACCCAAGTCTGTGTCACTGCATGACTGTGGATGAGTGGTTACCTGCTGACAGCACAGGCCAGGCTCACTGCAGGTGAGGTGGCTCCTGGGAAGGACCAGTCCCATGGTGATGGAGTACAGATGGAAGCTGAGAGCTTGGGGGTCAGGCAGCAACATGGTTGGCTGTTGCAAGGAGCCTGGGAGTGCCCCTAGAGGAAGAGTGAGGCTGGGCAGGGCCCTAGGCAGACCTCAGGGCAGTCCCCAGAGTGGAGACTGTCTGAAGGCTAGGGCTGGACAAGGTGGGCTGGTCCCAAATCTTTTCAAGCCCTCCCCTAGCACCCCCACTGACTTCTGGAGTTGCCATGGCCTGGCCCTACCAGGATGGGTTTGTTGGACAGGACTGGCAAGAGGTGGGGTAGAGACAGGGGCCAGGGCTAGGGGTCATGGACTCCACTAGTGGACTATAAGCTTCTGACTGGGGCAAGAGAGGAGGTGGCAGAACTATTGGGATCTGGCTCTCTGCTCAGAGCACCCTGGAGCAAAACACAGGCAATGGGAAGTCCTGGGCATCCTGACCGTCAGCGCAGTCCAGGGCCCAGCATGCTTCCAAGAGGCAGGAAAGAGAGTGCCTGGGGTTTCTCCACTCCAAGCAAGTGGGACTCCACCCAGAAGGACAGAAGGCCTGGGAAGAGACGCTGTGGTGCTCAAGCAGCAGAGCTTCCTCCAGGCTCACTCCAGGATGCACTGCAGGGGACACTGTGTCCTCAAAAGCAGGACAAGCCTGCCACCCAGTGCTGCCAGGCGCCACCACAGCAGCCAGGCAGGGCGGCTGCCGGTTTCAGCCCCACCGGGGTGTTCCCCAACCTGTGTCTGGCCTCTGGGAATTGCAGCAGGCTTTAGCGTTCTGTGATGACTCAGGCTGCTCCCTCCTCACCTAAGAACACCGCCTTTCACCTGATTCTTCACACCTGATTCTTCAATCCTCATCAACTTGCAAGTTTAAGAGAAGGACTTAAAATTCCAGGAGGGAAGCACTGTGGGTCCAGAAGGTCATGGCCTGAGTAAATTAAAGCAGCAAAATGACTAAGCGGCCAGAGGGCAGGGAATGCAATGGAATATCAAATCTCAGTGGGAATATCAAATCCCACTGCAAATGATCGTTGTGAGGAGGGAGCAACCAAGGGGCATAGGCAACGCTCTTGTAAAATGAAGTCAGCCTGAAAATAACATTCTGCTGGGCCCCCCCTTACTAGTCAGGTCTGTTCAGAGGCCTTCGAACTAGGTGGAAGGATTGTACCCGACTGGTCTTTTAATAGTTTTATTATTATATATTACATAATGTTATATAACATTTTATTTC
>NW_012104721.1:1415247-1425978 GCF_000951045.1 Mandrillus leucophaeus | reverse complement strand
TAATATATATCAATGTAATATATTAATAGATTAATGACTACTATTAATGACTATTAAATATATAATATATTTGTGCATATTAATATGAATAGTTATTAACAATCAAGATATACTTGTCATAAAATCATTAACATGAAATTAATAATAATTAATCTCCACACTTCCCTATGACCTAGGAACCCCTATTCCCTCACTTGACAGATGAGGAATCTGAGGCACAGGGAGGTGAAGTAACTGATCCAGGGTCAGAGCTAGAACAAGCCTGAGCCAGGATTTGAACTCAAGTCTCCTGGTCCCAGAGCCCAAGATCCCAAGCCACGATGCCATAGAGGCTTCCTGGTCTTTCAAGTTTTTAGGGGTTATCAATACAAATCTTGGAGAAAAAGATACTTCCTTGAGAAAAATTGGTTTGAAAACTTCTACCAAGAAACAGCTTTATGCATACTTCTCTTTAGTTGTACTTTATAAGTGGTTTTACATTTGGAAAGGAGAAAGAAAATGAGAGAAAACACCAGCACCAACAGGGCCAGTCTAAGGCACCTTTGTGGAGGACTCCGGTCTTTTGAAATCTCCACTCTCGCCCTTTCTTTCCCTTCGGAAGGTCCTGTCCCCACCCCTGATCACTCTTCTTTGTGTTTAAAGACTTGCTCTTGTGAAAACTCCTAATCAATGGATCAAAAAGGAGTTATAGGAAATAAGGTTTTAGGGAGGGCAAGAAAGAGGAAGGGAGGGGGGAAAGAAGAGACTAGGAGAGGGGAGCGCTGATGCTTACTGAGCCCCAGTAAAGGACAGACGAGGTTCCAGGGTCACCCTCATGTTTTTTTATTTGAAACTTACCTCCACCCTGTGGGATGGGCATTATTTCCCCCACTTAAAAGGTGAGGAGACTGAGGCTGAGGGGTTTGGGGGGCTTGTTTGAGGCCGCCCAGCTAGGAAGTGGCAGAACCAAGACTCACACCTAGTCCACTGGACTTCACCCATGTTCTCACCCATCCTGTGGAGTCCACTGAGCCGCTGGAGGTGCCCAGCACATCCTGGGAGCTGGGGGTACTGAGATGAATGCCACCCAGCTCCTAATGTCCACCAGTTCAGACCATCATTGGATGTCACTGGCCTGACATGAGGGACATTGGACCCACATGTCAGGTAGGGCTTATGCCACTGAAGTCGTAACTAGATTCCTAGTTCAGGCTGGGCCAATCCTGGCTTTTGCACTGTTGGAATATTACACATGCAGCAAAAGAACCATGCAGGAGACAGCACTCTCCACTTGGTCACCATAGAAAAGCTAACAAAGGAAGGAGAGCATGTGCCATGAGAAAAGATGAGATTTGGTGTTTTAAGTGACTCTGCCGCAGGTTAGCTGTGTGACCTCAGGCAAGTCACTTCACCTCTCTGTGCTTCAGTTTCCTCATCTGTAAAATGGGATTGATGCTTTGGCTTAGTCTACCCACAGGGCTTCAGGGGGCTGTGAAATAACATAATGGGTGTGAAGGCAATCTGTAAACTGGAAAAGTATTTTGCTATACAGGTGATCTTATTATGATCATCACAAATTATTATCAATTACTTTCTGAATCATTCCTGTGAAGTAAACTAGTGCTGAGATCTCAGGCATCAGACTTCCAGAATTCAAGAGTGGCTTTGATCATGGGTGGCTGACTCTCCACCTGCCCCCAGCCCTCATTATTAACACATGGCTGTCTCTCATTGATGAGCTCCTCTGTCGATGGGCATCTCCCCGCATTTGATAGATGAGAAAAACTAAAGTCAACTTTCCCAACATCTTTTAGCTTACAAGTTACAGAATCCAGATCACCAGATTCACTACCACTTTCTACACCTGTTACCCTTCCCTGTGCCCTCACACCACCAATAACACCCATACAAAGGATCAGGACAAGAGAGGGGGCTGGAGGGGATCCAGACTGGGCTGGCATGAAAAGGCAGCACAGTGGCCTAGGACCAAGATCCTGAGGACTAAAGACCTCATTTATAAAAACCAAAGAGAGTCTTGAGGAAAGTTAATTGAAGTGAACGAAATACCAAAGAGTTTAGCACTCAATTTGAGATACTATTTTTGGCTGAACCAAGAATGAAAAGACAAAGGAAAGTGCACCGAAATGGAAGAGAAACTAATTTGGAAGACATAATAGGGAGCACACTTCTCAAATTTCCTCTGAGCCCAGGAGACGTGATTATTCAAGAAATAATTAGATGCTATCCTAGGGGTAATAAAAGCTAAAAATGAAGAGGAAAGAAATTGAAAGCTGCCAGAAAGGTCACAGGCTGCTCTCAATATTGTTTTCCTTTATAGATTTGAAGATGCAAGAATTAATTTGAAAAAGAACAATAAGGCAGTACAAAGTAATCGGAGGGGAAATTGAGCTGGGAGAATCTCAACATCTTACGCACCTGGATCATTATACTGGCAAATGCAGAGCCAGGTGGATCATGGACCTAGAGAGGGTAGGCAGTCCCTTCCTAAAATGGCTGGAGAAAGGCAAAAGGTGTCTCCAGTATCTCCTGCCCCAAAGCTGAACTTTCCTCTGACCTCTGGGGTCTGCAAACCTTTTTCTGTAAAGAGCCGGATGGTGAACACTTTTAGCTTTGAGGGCCATACGGTCTCTGCTGCAACTACTGCTGCTGTAGTGTGAAAGTGATAGTAGCCAGTATGTAATTGAATGGGTGTGGCTATGTTCTAATAAATCTTTATTTACAAAAACAGGCAATGGGCCAGATTTGGCCTGCAGGACATAGCTTACTGCCTGAATTACTGCAGTAACTCCCACCTGGGCTTTCTACTTGCAGTCTGACTCTGCTTCCATCCAGTAAAAAACATTGGCTACTAAGAAGAATCTTTAAAAAATGGAACTAATGGTAATAATGATGATGATGATGACAGTAACAACATGACAACTGCTAGCACAGAAACACAGGGTACTGAGTAGGTGCCAGGCATGATTCTTAGCACTTACATAGCATCTACCATCTTTACAAAAACCTTTATGAAGACAGTATCATTTACAGATGGGGAACTGAGGCCCAGAGAGGTGAAGTAACTGACCCAAAATCGCACAGCTAATGGGTGTCAGAGGCGGGATGTGAGCAACCCAGACAGTCTGGCTCCAGAGTCCATGCTCTTGGCTTATATTTTACCTTTTTTTCTTATACTTTACTTCCTAAAATATGATTGGCTCCAAATTCTTCAGGGACTTTCTACTGTTTATAGGAGCAAGTCCAAATTCCTTAGCTCAGCATGCCAGGTCATCTGTGACTTGGTTCACCTCGCCTCTCCACCTTTTTTCCAAGTCTCATTCCTGTGTATCTAGAACTGCTTGAAGAGCCCCACATTTTCATGCCTGCATTCTTGCTACTCCCTCTGCTTAGAGGATTACCCTCTCCTTCATTCGTTAACACCTGATCTCCCTCCTAGGCTCAACCCAAGTGTCATCACCTCTAAACAGCTTTCTACGACCCTGTTGCCCATTCCAATTTGATAAGTCACTTCCTCTCTTTGGGTCTTAGTTTCCATGCCTGTAAATTGGTGGAGGGTATTGAAAGGGAGAGAAAGAGTGTGTGCTGTATGACTCCATTTCTGTTGAAAACATTTCGTCTTCTTAAGTGTGAAGCACAACTCAGCTTGGTTGGGTGCCTGACAACCTGTCTTTTCAGTCTGTTTCGCCAGGGACTGAGCTCTTCCCTCTGGACCTGCAGAAGAAGAAAAACGGCTTTGTGTGAGCCCAGACTCCCTAACTCCAAGAACAGTGCAATTTTCCCAACCCCATATTGAATCAAGAACTGCATTTGCCAGGATGGGCAGCTCAATTAAGGCATCCCTTCAGAATACCAACTCCTTCCGCTCTCATTCCGTTCCTCCAAGGAACATCTGACCTGTCAATTATCCCCCAAAAATCTGTTATCCCCCAATGTACTATTCAGAACACTTTCACTCTTTGTTCCTTCCTTCATTTAAAAGTAACTTTGCTTTCTTTCACTTAGTGTGGCAGAAAAACAAATGCTGCATGCTCTCATTTATACATGGAATCTGAAGTAGTCAAACTCACAGAAGCAGAGATTAGAACAGTAGTTCCTAGGCAGTAAGGGGAGGGGAAAAGGGGGGAGATGTCAGTCAAAGGGTATAAAGTTTCAGTTATGCAGGATGAATAAGTTCTGGAGATCTAATGTGCAGCAACAATGTGACTGTAGATAACAATGTGGATTGTATACTTGAAATGTGCAAACATTAGCTTGACTGTGGTGGTTATTTCACAATATATACATATACCAAATCATCACATTGTACCCCTTAAATATGTACAATTTTAATTGTCAATTATATGTCAGTAAAGTTGGGTGGGGGAAACTTTGAATTACAGCCCAGGAGTTGCGATAGACTGATGTTCTAGGCTATGACCTTCCATCCTTCTATTCATCTCCTCTCCTTTCCATCCATCCGTTCTTTCTTTCATCCATCCTTGCACCTATCCAACTACACATCCATTCTCTTATTCTTGTCATCCACTCACTAATTATAGAATTACCTGAGTGCCCACTGTAAGCCAGGCCCTGCACTAGGGTCCAGTAGACAGAGGTGACCCCGGCACACAAGAACTCACCTTCGTGGAGCTCGCCATATAGTAGGGAGGACAGAAAGTCCTCATTTTCCTTCTACCTATGGATGTCTCCTCCCTTGCCATTATGCACAGGAAACTCTGGGTCCTGGTTCCTGGGGGTGCCCAAAGTCTTACCCCACCATCCTCATGTTCCCTCACCTTCTCCTCCTTGTGTCTCTGTTCCTCACTGGTCTGCATTTCCTTTTTCCCCAGGGGATAACACTCTATCTCCCTGTTCAGGCTAACACCCCTCTTCCTCACCTCTGTTCTCTTGATCTCATTCACTCCCGCCTTCTGCAGTCTCTTGATTCTCCATTAATTACCCTCTCCTTTCTTATTTATTTAATGTTTGTATTCAACAACTACCACCTTGGGCTGAGCCACTGGGATCTGCAGTCAAGACTATCGCAATTGCCTCCTCACTGGTCTTTCTTGCCCTCCTGGTGTCTCTTCTCAACACAAGGGTCTGCATAGAATGCCAGTCAGATATTGACACATGTCTGTTCCAAACCCTCTGGTGGACCTCCATTTCACTCAGAAAAAAAGCCAGAGTCGTTACTCTGTCCTATAAGGACCCACGTGATCCTGACCTGCTACTTCTCTGATTCTTCCCCTACTGTTCCCCCTGACTCACCCAACCCAATCACACTTGGCTGTTTCTCAAGCACAAACCCCATGAAACCAGGGGTGTCGTCTGTTTTGGCTCACTGCTGTATGTCCAGCACCTGTCGCAATTCCTGGCACAAGGTATATAATAAACATATATTATAGAATGACTGAATGGATGCATGAATGAATAAATGTCCACCTCGCTACCAAATCTTCCCCTCATCCTTCCATCATGTCCGAAGTCTCCATTGTTTAAAACAAACAAAATGAAACAAAAACCTTTCCTTGCCTATTGAACTTATTGTCTTCGTTTTTCCTCTCAACACCAAGTCACATTTTGCAGAATTACCACAAACAACCTCATGGAGTCGTGCAAAAATGAAAAGCCTTCCATGATCCCATCACCATCCATAATAACTACACATGGCTTTTTTTGTTGTTTTTTACATAAACGCCATCTATGTGCACATAAATTTTGAGGTCCTCTTCCTTGCCTAGTCGTTCCCTGTACATGGTGACGTTCTAGATGCAAGGTGGCTCAAGGCAGTATTTTGGAATTTTGGAATTTCTTTCATTCTGGTTCCACTTCCCAACTTTTGCCACCTCTCCCACCCTCTTTACACTCTTCAACTCAGTATTCTTTCTTTAAAATAACTCACTTTTTTGTTTAGATGCAATTATTATTATTATTATTATTATTGACAGGGTCTCACTCTATTGCCCAGGCTGGAGTGCAGTGGTGCAATCACAGCTCACTGCAGCCTCAATCTCCTGGGCTCAAGCAATCCTCCTGCTCCTGAGTAGCTGGGACTACATGTGTGTGCCACCACTCCAGGCTAATTGTTGTTTGTGTGTAGATGGGGTTTTGCCATGTTGCTCAGGCTGTTCTTGAATTCCTGGGCTCAAGTGACCCTCCCAAAGTGCTGAGATTTACAGGCATGAGCCACTGAGCCCAGCCAGATAAAGTTATTTTTTAACTTTAAACCTTATAATACTACCAGAAGTGGGAAATCCATGTGACTAGCCAAAATGTGAGTGTAACTATAAAAATAAAATAAAAACAAAAACAATGTGATTAAATGCTAGATGGAGACTGGCTGTTACCTGCCAAAGGCTCTGGTCTGAACCTCCTCATGCCTGTGGCTCCTTGTGAAGATCAGTCAGCTCAGTGAGTGTCTGAATGCCTTGAGGACCCAGGAGCTCCAGACCACTGAGACCCTCCCATGGGAGCCATCGGGACAGAAAGACCTTGGCGATGCACTTCCATTCTCACAAGGTCCTTCCAAGGCACTGAATGCCCCTGAATTCATGGCACTTGATGTTCCACTTACGTTCCCCCAAAATGCACACTCACTTTCCAAGTGATGCATGAGCTGCCCCCTTTGGAAGGTCCTGGAATGTTGGGAAGAGAGCTACACTTCAAGGCAACCTTCAGGGCCAGTTCTTGCCTAGTTCCTGGCTTGCTCAATATCTCAGATAAGCCACTTCTCTCTGGAAGTCAGTTTCCTCATTTCTAAGAGAAGCAGCTGATTTCTGAGATTTCTGACATTTATAATCCACTGGGCATTATGCTTATTATTTTAATGATACACTTAATATTCCACAAAATTAATATGCCATAACCCACTTAGCCCTACTAGTTGGCATTTATATTATTTCTGGTCTTTTACAGTTCTAATGTGCTTCCCCCTCTCCATAAAAGCATTTTTTTCTATTTTAAATTATTTCAGGATAAATGCCCAGAATTGGGATTTCTGGTTTAAAATATGTGGGTCTCAACCTCTATTGGCTGACGGCCCTCCCAGAGGCTTTCACCGTTTCACAGCTGCACACACAGGGCCTGGGAGAGTGCTCAAGGGACAGCCGTGAGTGTGAGCATGGAATCTCTGAAACCCTGTTTAGACACATTAAGCAGTCGGAGGCTTTGGGCAAATTGTGAATTGGAGAGGAAGAGCTGGTGCCCCTTCAGGCAAAGCTGTGATTAGGCTCAAAGTTCACCCCTTGAAAGCTCCACTGGCCACAAGCATTCTCCCTCTTTGCGCTTCCCCCTGTCTCCCCAGTGCTCTGACACCTGGAACAAGTAAAAGATTTCAGAGGAGGAACAGTTTCCCCTTGTTTTCTCCTGTTGCCTGTCACTTCCGCTGACTTCCCCCAATGAGAAGGCTCCCAGCCTTGGTCCCATGCATCAGGATGGAAATAAATCCAAAACTGCAGCCAACACCGACACACTTTGAGATCGGTTTGGATGTTTGGAAATATTTTATTCTTGGGTTCTGAGGAAGGATGTGTGCTTTTTCTAGAGCTCTCTCTCATTCACTTCTTAGATAAACAATTTCTCTGTTTCATCTTACAGTGGGAAGGCTTCCTTCTGTATCACAGCGTACACTCCCACCTCCTGCATGAGCGTGGCTGCTCCCTGAGAGCGGGGATTTGTGTCTGTCTTGTTCACGGCTACATTTCTTGTGTGGAGAGCAGTGCCTGGCACATAGAAGAGGCTCTGTGCATATTTGTTGAATGAGTGGATGTTGCACCAAAGATCCTCCGCTTTGCCACCCCATAGGGTGGACTATGGGGTCAATTGTAGGAAATGGGGTCAATCCATTTCAGTCAAGCTTTCATCCCCAAAGGGCAAGACAGTTTTCTAACAACATGGCAGCTTATGGAGAAATAAGGTTTTTCTAGAATGGAGAACTTTAGGATTATTCAAGTTCAAATTCAGAATGTGAACACAGTGAGGTCTATGAGAATCATTTTTGCAGAAGATAATTAGAATGTGTTTCTTTCTACCCCTGGAAGGAGACACTCAGTCTGAGAAGAGAAGAAAAAGGTTAAAAAGAGGGAGAGAGAGAGAGAGAAAGGCAAGAGGGAGAAGAGAAGGAGGAGATGAGAAGAAGAGAAGATGTTACTTGAAGGACAAATACAATAGAAGAATAAAAAGCCAAAAAGGTCCAGACCTAGCTGGAAAATAATTGTTCAATAAGTCATAAAAGCACTGGGGGCAGGGAGTAACTAGATTTAAACTGATTAAACACAGGTTTATAGATGTTTTCCAGGGTGACATGGCAAGATTGCCCCAGACCTGGATCCTGCCCTCCAGAACCTGCAGCTGAGGAGTCACCTTCAAGAGAAGAGGTGGACCGGGGAGGAGGAGCTGGCCTCGGGCACAGAGAACCCAAGCCAGTACCCGTCAGGACCCTGGAGAGCTCCGAGCCAGCCGGACGTTCCGTGTTCTGCACCGCGCAGCAAATCTGGCCTAGTCGGGAGAGGTCTCCTTCCTCAAATCCCCTTCTGACCTTTAAAGAAAGGGAGGCCTTGCACTCTGTTGAGAACTTGTGTTATCCAAGGACGCAGAGGCTAAAAAATAGAATCTTGGAGTGTTGGGGTGGAAAATGACTGTCACTGACTTCCCTCTGAGATTCCAACCTCATATCTGGCTACATCACATGATCATCACCTGCAGTGGTCAAGTTATGGTTCCAAAGCTAGTCTCTAACCTCGGGGAGGCATTTAACACCAGAAAGTCTTCAATGAAAGAGCTACAAAAAAAAAAAAAAAAAAAGGAAAGAAAAAAGAAAAATAACAATAAGTGGCTCATGTTCTGTGAGTAGGGTGTGTATTTGGTCCTAGAGCCCCAGAGAAGTGAAATGAACTACACAAAGTTACCCCTAAAATGTTCAATATGATGTGGATGTGTATTCCCTCCAAATCTCAGGTTGAAATGTGATCTCCAATGTTTGAAGTGGGGCCTGGCGGGAGGTGATTGGATCACAGGGACGGATACCTCATAAATGGTTTAGCACCATACCCCTGGTGATGAGTGAGTTCTCGCTCTGGTAGTTCATGAGAGATCTGATTGTTTAAAAGAGCATGGCACCTCCCCTCACCACTTCTTGTGCCCACTCTCACCATGTCACATGCTGGCTCCCTGCTGCCTTCCACCATGATTTTGAGCTTCCTGAGGCCTCACTAGAAGCCAAGCAGTTGTTGGTACCATGCTTCTCATACAGTCTCCAGAAATGGGAGTCCATTAAACCTGTTTTCTTTGTAAATTACCCAGTCCCAGGTATTCTTTTATAGTGACACAAAATGACCTACCACAATGATGCCTCACATTCTCAAGAGAAACCAAATGTGCAAAGGGTTTAGGAGCCTGTTTGACTCTAACTCCTCCTCAGAGAGCAGCAATGGATCTTTGGGGTTCCTGCAAGGTATCCCCATCTAGTGGCACCAGAAGGGTGGTCCATGAAGACTCTAGGCTTTGCAGTTCTTTGTGCTTTACACTATCTTCCTTTTACTCTTTCCCCAGCAGAAAGCCTACATTGTGAAAGAGCTACTTAAAAACCAACAAATGGCTCACTGTCTGAGTAATGGTCATTGTGCTTATCATAGCTCACTGGACAACGATTGACTCCGTGCTGGTTGGAGAAAGTATGAGCTCCTACTTGGTCCAAAATTTGCTTTGCTTCTTGCCTAGCTACAGCTTAGTTGCTTCTGGGGCTTGTCACTACATACTAGTTGACTGTGGCTACAGAGGTTGTGAGGCCCTGATGCCATAGCAATTCAAGATAGCTGGATTATGATGCCACTCTGAGGCAAGAATCGCAATACAACTTAGAGAGAAAATGACTTGCTCAAGGTCAATAGCAAATATGCAAAACCCAGAGCTGTGATGGGCATGAGAAGCTGGGAAATTTGGAAGACAGACTCAAGTCTCAAAGTAAAGCTCTCATTAGTCCCATGTGGTACGTCTCCTGAGGCCTATAGGATTCTCTTAAATGTGTCTGGCATTTGGATTTTATATTCAGTGTATGTCATGAGAAGCATGTGATCTCTTGTTTCCAAGTGTCCCCTCACCCAGGCGTGATGAAGTCAGAAATTCCACCCTTTCAGACAGCAGGGGTTTTTTGGATTGAGCATTGACCTTCTTCCTGGACCCTCCTTTGGAAGGAAACCAGTGCCTCAAAGAGGCAAGACTTCCACAGCTGACCTCTAGCCTTGGGTAGGAAATTTAACACCAACAACTGTACCCTTGGGACAGGAGTTTGCGAAGGCCCAGACAGTGGTGGTGGCTTAGTTCCATTCTCAACCTGGCTTTCTAAGACTATTGCTGCTTTGTATTCATTATCTATGAGTGGTTTGCACCTTTGGTTGCATATTAGAATCACTTGGGGAGCTTTTAAAAACCTCAAGACCAGGTTGAGATCTGAGAAGGGACAGACTGCCTGCTCAAGTGGGACTCTGACCCCTGAGTAGCATAACTGGGAGACATCCCCCACTAGGTGCAGACCGACACCTCACACCTCACATGGCGGGGTACACCCCTGAGATGAAGCTTCCAGAGCAATAATCAGACAGCAGCACTCGCTGTTCAGCAATATTCTATCTTCTGCAGCCTCTGCTGCTGACACCCAGGCAAACAGGGTCTGGAGTGGACCTCAAGCAATCTCCAACAGACCTACAGCTGAGGGTCCTGACTGTTAGAAGGAAAACTAACAAACAGAAAGGA
>NW_012104721.1:1386686-1409727 GCF_000951045.1 Mandrillus leucophaeus | reverse complement strand
CTCAGCAAACTATCGCAAGAACAGAAAACCAAACACCGCATGTTCTCACTCATAGGTGGGAATTGAACAATGAGATCACCTGGACTCTGGAAGGGGAACATCACACACAGGGGCCTATTATAGGGAGGGGGGTGCGAGGAGGGATGGCATTGGGAGTTATACCTGATGTAAATGACGAGTTGATGGGTGCTGACGAGTTGACGGGTGCAGTACACCAACATGGCACAAGTATACATATGTAACAAATCTGCACGTTGTGCACATGTACCCTAGGACTTAAAGTATAAAAAAAAAAAACCCAAAAAACAAAAAACAAACAAAAAAAACACCTCAAGACCAATATTCCATCGGTAGTCTCTGAGGATGGAGCTCAGGCCTCAGTAGCTTTTAAATCTCCCCAGGCGCCACCAGTGTAGCTAAGGCTGCGAATTGCAGCTCTCCTGGGAGAGCAGAGAATGGAATTGTAACCACTTCTAAGTACACTGAGCACAGTGTCCTGCCCACATGGAGCAGTTTTTTAATCCATAGTGCACTAGCAGTGGCAGTTAGACTGAGTTCCAGTGCAAGTGAAACTCACAGGACCTTACATGGCTATGCTGAGCAAGCTAAGATTTATTTCAGAAAAAAAATACAAGATATTAAGGGCATTAAAATGAGGATATGCATCAGGGCCAAAGGCTGCCTCACAGTGAGGGGTTCTGAGAGTCAGGGGAGAGCTCCAATTGTTACACTGACGTGGGACAACCATGTGAATGTGCTTTTCCCTTCAGATCAGAACTACTGATGCACCTGAGATATTAGAATCAGGAAGCACACAGTGGAGGCGCATCGTGTAGGCACACTTGCTGCGTCACCAGCCCCAGCACTGCACCAGGTTCCCTGAGGGAGCCCCTGAGGCCAGATGCAGGTCATCAGTCTCATTGTGACCCTCAGACAATGCTCACAAGCTGATACTAGACGCCCTGAAACTTGTCTCCACCCGTGGTCACCAGTCAGTCAGTACCCTTCATGCCTTGCCCGGGGGTCCGTGCTGTGCAGGCACATCTCTACTTCAGCACAGCAGCCCAGGCTGACTCCAGACCTGCTGCAATGAGCCCTCAGTGCACCTGGGAGGTAAATTCAACCTGCTTTTCTTGAAACCTTGATATTCAAAGTGAGATCTTGAATGAACAGCATCAGGGTGACCTGGGAGCTTTAGAAATGCTGGATCGCAGGTCCCAGCCCAGAACCACTGAGTCAGAACCCGCATTTTCAAAATGCACCTCCCACCGGAAGTCTTGTGCACATTGACATCTGAGACTCACTGCCTTGAAGACCACCACACTCATGCTGTTTCTCTTGCCACTGTTCAGTTTGGCCCTCATGCCAGCCCAGGCCAGCGTGTTAAGACCAGTGTGAGCATCCCAAGAAGAGGAAAGCCCCTGCATTGCAGCCCAGACCCTAAGCCCACCATGTCAGCTCAGGGGGTGCAGAGTGCATCCAGAGCCTGGTCCCCTTCATTGGGAACCATCATGACTGAGGGCTGGGTGACCTTGTGCTGGTGGTGCAGGGTCATTCGTGTCCAGGGAACAGAAGGGCACTCCTATCATTGCCGCTTTTCTCTCACCCAACGCATATATTCAGATGAAGTCAGGGCAGAGCTGCAGCCAGTGCAGCCTTGAAGGGGAAATTCGCATGACTAATTTACTATTACCACAACGGCTCACAACAACAATAGCTAACGTTGAATACCCATCTTTGAGTCATCCTACTATCAACTAGCATTTATTTGGGCATCTGGTATGTGTCAGGCACCATGCCAGGCTCTTTATTCACACTCACCTATTCATCAGCACAACCCTCACTACATTGATACATTGTTCAAGGTCACCTAGACTGAAGAGGCAGTGCCAGGATTTGGATCCAGGTATCTGATTCCAACGACTTCACTCTTAACTCTTACCGTGCTCATCTTTGAGAACTGGCCCATCCAAACATGTCACAGGAGTGAACACAATAGATACAATGTCTGCCTTGTGGTCAAAAAGGAGTAATTCCTGAGCATGTGTGGTGTGCACTGTATCGTTTATATACATGGCAATCCTAAAAGGTGAGGGCTTTATGATCCATATTTGACACATTGAGGTAGGGCTCAGAGAGGCTGAGTAACTTTCCCCAGGTCACACAGCTGGGTTTGGCAGGGATGGAAGGGATGGATGACAGCTCCAACTTGCCTCTGTGATTGCTGAAGGGCTCAGGTTGTGTACCGTGAGTACTGGGGCTTTTTCAAACTTGCCTGGCTCCTTGCCAGCTTTTCTCAGCCAGAATTTGGGAGTTCTCAAAAGCCCACAGAGAGCAGCTACCATCTTCTTTGTTACACTCTAGACTTCCCAGAGGCAGTTTCCCTGTCCCCAACATGCTACGTGTGACTTGATCTCTCCGAGCCCCTGCTTTCCGGCCTGCAAATGAGATCTTGCGTGGTCTCATGTATGGTCATTGGCAGGGTCAGTGGGATGCCCAAATAAAACAGCCCATGGAGGAATAGCAACAGCAGTGGGTACTGAAACATGGCGGCTACTTCTCTCAAATCTCAGGATGGTTATGAGCTCTGGGAAACCCACACTCCTACTGGGAGAAAATTAGCTAATAGGAAGCGTGAGAAACTTTTCTTCTTTTTAGAGACAGGGTCTCACTCTGTTGCTCAGGTTGGAGTACAGCAGCACAATCATAGCTCACTGCAGCTTTGACCTCCTGGGCTCAAGCCATCCTCCCACCTCAGCCTCCCGAGCAGCTGGGACTAGAGATGTGCCACCTTGCCCAGAGGAAGTTTTAAACATGACCAACATCTCCTATTTAAGAGAGGGGCATGAAGCCCCAGGCCCCTGAGACACGATTCCTCTGGCCCCAACCTTTGCTTCCAAGCATCTGAGTAAGTAAATGCCCATCGGGGATCAGGGGAAAAGAGGCCCTTCCAACAGCAGTGCAATATTCTTCGGCTTGGCCACATGAGGGCAGCACACGCCCATATAAAGCCCAGCTCTGACTGCAGCTAAGCCTGGAGATGAGGATCTCACTACAGCTTCCAGAAGTAAGAACCTGCGGAGTTCATGCTTGCAAAGCCACCAGAGCTCTGTGCCCTACTGTGCCCACTCGCCCTACTCTGCCCAGTGTCCCTCCTCCCACCGCCCTTGTTCACATATATCATTCAATCCTCTCTCCAAGATGTTTAGTTTAAGGGTTAAAGCCGTAGGCTAAACACCCTCCCGTCATTTTCTATTCAGCAAATATTTACTGTGCACCTGCTTCATGCCAGGCACTATTCCTGGCGCTGGAGACTCAGTCACAAAACAGGCAGAGATCTCTGTCATCACTGAACTCAGTCTCATGGAATGTTTGGGCTGCTGTCCCCCATGCAACATGTTATAATGTAAAATGTTCAAACCTGCAGAAAAGTTGAAAGAATAGCACCCACGTAGTGAACCCCATAGACCCCCCATCTTTATTACATACTGCCCACTTATTTATCTCCTTATCCATTCACTCTACTTTTAAATGCATTTCCAAATAAGAGGGAGACATCAGAATATCTCTGCTTGATGTTGTTACCCAGAGTTCAGTTTATTTGTGCCTTTTAAAGGTAAAATCAACATATAGTGTGATGTACAGATCTTAAGTGACCCATCAAGTGACCATTGACAAATGCGCACACTTGTCCACTCAAATAGAATCAAGATAGAAAACATTGTTAGCTGCCTTTTATTAGTTCTGCAGTTTTGGGCTGGTTATTTAACTTTTCTGGATTAGTTTTCAGAGTTAAAAATAAATAACGTTGTTGAGAGAATTAAATGAAATAATATGTGACAGTGCCTGGGGCACAATAGACACATGGATGCAGTCAGCCTGCTTCAGTGGAATTCCCACTCCACTATGTTCTGGCTGTGTGACTTTGGACAAGTTGCTTAACCACTCTGAACCTCTGTTTCCTTCTCTGAAATCCGCCATAAAACTTACTTTTTAGCAACATTCTCAACCCTGGCTGAAAACTAGAATTACCTGAGGAGCTTCTAAATATTACTAACATTTCCTAATTATTTGAAAATTTGTAAATATACTTTTGGATTAGAGAATGGTTAGAGTTAAGAGAACTGGGTTCCACTAACTTCTGCTAACATGGGTGTCAGCTCTCTGGACCTCAGGTTTTCATCTCTAAAATGGCTGCATCATGGGCTTGTTATGATATATGAATGAGCTGATGGGTCTGAGAGGAGGTTGAGAGCTGTGAAGTGTTCCATCCTTATTAGATATCTTTATTTAGAAACCTTGGCATCAGAAGGGGCCTTGTAAATCTTAGTTGGACAGAATTAGCCATTTTAGAGAAGAGGAACCAAGGCACAAGGAAGAACCGAACTTTTTATCATACCTTAGAAAATTCAATCTGGCCTTGATGATGCCTCATGCCCCAGGGCTACGGTGACCCCAAACAGATCCTATCTTACCTTCCTCAGGCAGCCTCTCCCAATCATACCGGTATCTTTCTCTTTCCTCTCTTGTCTGCTTTATATAGTTAGGAATTTATTAGAAATGGTCATGTTTTCTACTATATAGAAGCAAAGAAATTAAATTGGTGACACATCTACTTCCACTACCCATAGCTGTGCCCCAAACAGACATTAGTAATGGATGACTGAACCTTTTCCCACTGAGTCCATGACTTCCTTACCTGTCTATCCTACAGAATACTCAAGCAGACATAATCAGATAATCACTGTTGACAGGTTAAATAAAATCTCTTTTGCTATTTTTTCTAAGATGAAATTTAAATAAATATTGGCTGGCAATGTGAGTTGCTTTGTTTCCCCAAATAGAGTATCAATTCTTCAAGGACAGGACCATATATTATCTTCTTTCATATTCTAACAAATGTCCAGGCATTTTGGAAAGCAGATATCTTTAAGCTACCTTTCTTTGACTGGAGAGGCAGTGTGCCATGGTGGGCAGCACAGGGTCTCTGGAATAGACAATCCTGACTTTTAAACATAGCTCTGCCACTTGCTGGTTGGGTCACCTGGGGCAAAATGGCTTCATTTTCTGAGCCCAGTTTTCTCATCTACAAAATAGAGGAACATACTTGCCTCTCCTTCCAGAATATTGCAAAGATTTTGTGAGTCTATGCACAATCTCCTGGCACAGTGATTGGTACATGGCAAGTGCTCAGTAAATGACAACTTTGTCATTAGCACGATTGTCAAGGTGGAGGAAGGAGAATGTGAGCTAAGTCTGTACAATTATAAGTCAGACTCACTCACTGGAACCTGTCACAAAATAAAAAAGACAGCCATCGGTGCCTGGAACAGGCGAGCATATGATAAGTATGTGTCACTTGCATGGCAGTTAATACAGGTATTTGCCATTGCAAAGGTAACACTTTCTGGGACAGGGCTAGATCAAGAAATGTCTGGGTGAATTTGTGCCAGGAGAGCACATGCGACCCTGGAGAGAAGGGAGTGAGGGCCTCACCATGCCAACCAGTTGGAGTAGGGCAGGTGTGTCTGGGAAAGGACCTTCCTGCAGGTGACGGGGAAGAAGGCAAGCCTGGCAGGTGAGACTGGGTGTGGAGAGGATGGGGGCTGGTGAGCTAGTGGGTGTCCCAGCAGGTGAGTGGAAGAACACAGCCACTTGTGAGCAGCTGAGGGGCAGAGACCCAGGCAGGTAGGTGGGAGACAGTTGGCACCCACTGCGTGTGGAGGTGCAGAGGAGGGTTCTGGGTTTGGGGACAGGGATGGCCAGAAGAGAGAGTGAGACACTCAGCAGGGGCTTGGGTCTAAGAAGCAGGCTTCGTTCAGTTTGGCAGCCAAAGGGAAGTGCAAGGTCAGAAAGCTTTGTCATCTATCCCCTAGAATCAGCAGTGATCTGGGGGTGGGTGTGCTGTGAATCCCCCCGAGGCTGCCCTCAGTGCTATTGAGATGCCCCAGCCCCTGGCTTCCCCGAGCAGCTCCCTCGTGCTCAGCAGGGTGGCACAAACATCACTCGCTCTCCTTGTCAGTGGCTGTCACAGCACATTTGTGGCAGCAGCGTTCATCCACGCTTCAGGAAGTCGGTGAGGCTGGGTGCTTCAGGGGATGGCCAGATTTAGCGATGCCTCATATCCTCGGATGACATCAGAGGACTCACTCCCTGACCAAAGCAGTGGAAAATGGGACTGGAAAACAAAAAAGGAGGAAGAATACATCTATTCAAATGCTACCACCTTGATTGCATGGGGCCTTTTAAACCTGTCCTGAGCAGGGACAGAGAGAGAGGCCTCAGTTCTCATCCTTAGCTCTGTCATGAAGTAGCTGTGTGTTGCAGAAAATATCACTCTGGGCTTCAGTCTCTTCACCTGTAAAATGAAGATAATTACACCTGCCTGGACAAATGGGGCAAAAGTGAAGCTCGAATGGAGAGCACAGACTCATAGGCAAGGTGACAAGTGCAGGTTATCTTGGGTGTCAACTCTGCCTGGTGGTGGTGGCTGCCTGATCCCTGTGTTGAGAACAATGCTGAAGCCAAGGCCAAGCTGAGCCAGAGAGAGTGCTGTGATCGATTAGTTATGCCTGCCTCAGGTGCCAGATTGGAGGGTGCTCCTGCTATGCTATGTTGGCCATTTCTGTCCTAAATGGCTTTTAGGTATCATTATTATCATTTCTTCTTTACCCAAAGCCAAAAGCACCCTGAGAAGAGGCCAAAGGGCAGGTCTGCACCCAGGAGGCTTTGGTGCTAATCCCACAGCCCACTTCTTCCTTTTTCTTGGTTTTGTTTATTATCTTTTTTTTTTTTTCCTTTTTCTTCCTTTATTTTATTTTATGGGTAGCATAACCAGGTGAAGGAGACCCAGGTGACACTTCAGGATGAAGATCAACAATGTCAAGCTCTGAAAGGCAGAAGGAACCAGAAGCCAAGGTCAAGTTGGCAGAAGTCAGAGACAGCAGAAAGACGGCAGACAACCGAGCCCAGCAGCAGAGTGAGGGAAGGCGCCTTTCAGTGGGCAGAGGTCAGACACACCTGAGGGCTGAGGGGTGGAAATGAGCATGAGGAAACTCGGCAAGGAGAGCAAACCTTGCCTCTGTGCGCCTTCAAAAAGCCCCAGCTCTGCCGTTGGCTCAGCGCTCTCCAGCTGTGCGGCTCAGGGGAGCTACTGCTCTCAGAGCTTCAGTCTCCTCACCTGCAAAACAGAGGTTGTTGTGAAGACTAAATGACATTATGTCATAGCAGTGTCTGATGGCATCCCCCTCCCACCAGCCTTTGGGTCCCAAGGTCACCCTTGCAGGCCCAGCCCATCGGCTCCGTCTGGGAGACCCAGGGCCAAAGAAGCAGAGTGGGCCCATGAAAGACAGGAAGTGTGGTCTGGGCCATCAGACATTGAGAGCCACTCTTGTGCCTGCTCCCAGCCTCTGAGCCATTCACCATATCCCAGATTCTAAGTTGCCCAGGATTTAGACCTGTTTCTGCTGGGGGATCTCCAGTCCCTCTAGAAGCAGCTTGGAGGGGTCTGGGAGGGAGGACATGCGTGGCTGCTCCTTTGTAGCAGTTCTAGAACTTTCGAGCAAGGGACAAAGATCATCATGATCATTTTGCTCATCCTTCAGGGCTCCAGCCCCTTCCCAGAGAGTACTGTCAGGCTCAGGGCCCTGCATTCCAGTCCCCACGGGCCACTTCCTGGCTTGGAGACCTCCGGCACCGCTCTGGGCCTCAGTTTCCTCATCTGTCAGCTCCCTCCCAGCTGGGTGGCCATAGGTCTAAATAAGATCATGTGAATATATGAAAAGCCTCTGCAAACGGCAAAATATTAGCTATACGTTAACCTCTGTCCTCCCTGAAATTCACAACTCATGGAATTACTGGGGGCCTTCTCTAGCAGGACAGTGACAGGGGAGCAGACGGCCCCGGTTCTCTGAGTCACACTGCACGGTTGTCCCGCCCCCACAACTGCCTCATTTTCAGCTGCATCCTCTTCCCTCCACTCCAGTTCAAAGAGCCTTTCAGTCACCCTAATCACTCTACACATTAATCGCAGGCCTCGGGGCCTGTGCTCAAGCCAATCCTTCTGCCTGGAATGCCCTTTGCCTCCCTGCTTGGCAAACTCCTATGCATCCTTCAAGACTCAATGCCAATGACAGTTCCTGCCTGATACCTTCCCAAGGCAAAGGGTGTGCCTCCCTCACTGGGCTCCCCAGCCTCTATTTTCGAACCGGACGAGTGAGAACAAACCGAGTTGGCTTGACAGACACACTCCTGCGCTGCACACAGTAGGTGCTTAGCTGGTGTGTGGAACTGAACCTGTTGCCTTTGCCTCACTCACCCAGGACTGGTCTTGACATTCAGAGCTCAACTCACACCCTGGGTTGTGTCCAAGCCCTCGATTCTGTTTGGCTCAGATGGCCCCACACTCCCCGGGGTAGAGCCGTCCCGAGGCAGCCTCTGCCTTCATGATGCTGTGTCTCTGTGTGTTGGGGTGTGTGGCCGTGGAGGGGCTGTGGTCACAGAGGAGCCAACCAGGAGCACTGAAGGCTGCCCGTAGCCATGGAGACAGGGCCCCTGGGCCAGCCAGGCCCGGGCTGGTCAGTGAATGAATAAACGTGGCCCATTTTTCTGCCTTTGTCCGGAGCCTCCCTGGGGCTTCCTGCTGTCAGCCCCAGCTGTGGGGAAGGCGGAATTTGCCTGATATCGCGGAGCCGCCGCCTGGCAGCGCTGAGCCTGGCCCCGGCCGCCCCACGCCAAGATTCATGCCCGGCTAACAAGCCCCACTTTGTTCCTGTGGGAAAGTCCAGCCTCTCAGGAAAGAGCCCTCTCTCCGGCCGGCCCCTGGTCTGGGGACTCAGTGAGGCAAACAAAGCCTCCATCCGCTGGCAACGATTCTCAGGCCCCAAAGTCCACCTCCGTTCCCTGGCCAGGGGAGGAGCTGCTCTGGGAGGCGGAATTCCAGCACATCCCTTTGTCCCACTCATCTGGGAGGCCTGAGATGCCACCTGTCTGGCAGGTCTCCCCCACTGCCCTGCCTCGCCTCTGGCCACAAAGTGTGGGCTGTGTCAGAGCAGCTGGCCTGAGCTGGGGCACCCAAGGCCTTGGGGAGCTCGGCCTGGCCCCTGCTCCCTGAAGTTGAGGCCCAATGGACCTGCAGATACGCCCCAGGGACCGGGTGGAGTCCTGATTGCACTGCTGTTCAGACGGTGACCTTGGCCTCATCATAGCACCTCAGCAGGCTCAGGACAAGGACACTAAGCCCGGCTGCCCCCTCGGGTGTTGGAGTTATCTTCTCTAACCACAATGATAAGGAGTGGCTTTATTTAGCACTGGGCCTGTGCTGGGCTCTCCACCGAGGGCATTGCATGGGTGAACCATTGGAGAGATTCTCCCATGTGTGAGCTCGGCTCAGACGTCTATAGGGGAGGACAGAAAGGTTATGGGAAGGACGGATGCTGCTCTGGGGATGGAGCAGCAGGCACTCTGCCCTGCCTACCACGTCCTCAGCGATGCAGCTCTGGCAGCTATTACCCTGTAGAAACGTGGGTCCAGCCTTGTCCGATCTTCCGATTGTCTTTCAAGGGAGTTGAACATTTCTATTTTGATGTGAAATTTCCCAACTGTAAAAACGTAAAACGAAGCAACATATCGTGGCTGAAAGCCCTCAGAGTCCAAGTTTTCTCATCTGTAAGGGAGGTGTCAGAAACAGGTGGCCTAGGTGCAGCCAGCAAGTAGGGTTTATCTGGTTCCCAGATAATTTTACAATAATTTATTATGGAGTCTATGCCATGCATTCCAAAGAGGAATATATAATGTATGGGTAAGGCATGAAGAATTATGAAATACATATCCCTGAACCCACCTACCAGATAAGAAAATAGACCAACCCCAAGACTGCCCCTGCCAGCCCCTCTCCCTGCACCCCAGAGAGGTAACCACTGTGCTGAATTTTGTGTCTACTATCCCCAAGCTTTATATGTAGTTTTATTTTGTGTGAGTTAGTGTATTCAAGGTCACACAACACAACTCTCGCTGACTCCCATCTTTTGGGTCCTTCCAGAAGCAGAGTCTGAGACAAGGGTAGGAGGGCAGGAGATTCCAGAAAACATGAGCTGGGCAGTGGGAAGTGAGACAAGGACAGCAAGGGGGCCCATGAAAGGTGTATTATCAAGTGGCCGCTGTGTGGCAACTGGAGCTCAATCCTGCTGGGGGCATCTGGGAGACTGGGTAGAGCATGCACCTCCAAGCTATCCTACCTAACGGACCAGGAAGCTGGGGTATTTATACCCCACTCCCATCAGTCACTGGTTCAGGGCTGCTCCCAGGAAGTGCTAATTCTCCAGCATTTCCAGCCTGCTATTTGCAAGGGCAGAGTGGCTCTAGGGCCAGAGAGAGACCTCAGGAAAGGGATGCAGAGCGGGCAGTGGAAGTCAGGCAGATGTGCACTGAAGGAGTCAGGCGAGGGGCTAGACCAGGACACCCACAGTCTCTGCTACACTACTTGAACTGACTTTGAATCCAGCAGCTGGGCTTCCTACACTATGAAGTCATTTGCCTGCTCAAATTCACCCACCAGAGGCGCTTTCTATCCCACACCTACTGAACAAAAATTATATATGGGGGGAGGTCTAGACAGTCCTGTTTTCAACACAGTTTCACAGCATCTGGATACTCACTGAGGTCCGAGCCACTGGCCCAGGAGATAAAGTGCATATGCTCAGCCCGTCATTCAAATCTGCTACCACACTCTGCTCCCACCTTTCCCTTCCTGTCCCTGTCCTGCTCCCTAGGCCACAGTCCCCTCAACCTGATGGATTGCCTCTCAGAGGAACAGCCAGCCTCAGGAAATGCAACACTTGCAGGGAAGTTCATGTGCACTAATTGCAGAGTGGTAGGATTTAAGAAATGGCCCAAATTAAGGGTTTCTGAATTACTGTACTTATCTCTTCTTGGCCTTAAGATTGCTTTTTATAAATTGAGATGATGGAAATGTTTCTCTCTTCCCTTGAGAGGCATGAAGGGAACCAATTCCATTTCATAATCCAAAACATAAGCCTTAATTTTCCATTTCCTCTGCAGCCACAGTAAAGCTGCTAATCCTTAAACCTGTGCTGATAGTCCCATGTTGGGTATCAAAGGAATCTATAAGCTTACGCTGCTTCCCTGTGGTTTATCTGAATTGAACCTGGTACAACAGACACGGGAAGCAAAAGCCTTGAGGTTATTAGGGGCTCCTTTAAGACAAGGGATGAATTTGCACTCTGTTGTGCAACATTTAGTGAGTAACTACTATGTGCCTGGCACTGCACTGGATCAGGGAGACACAGAGGTGAGTAAGTCCCAACCTCTACCTACAGATGGAGCAACTGATTACTTTCTTACTATATGGTGAGTGGGGAGGTACAAGATGCAGGAGTATGACCTTGATGGTGGTACCCTGGCCCCATGAGTTATCAAGTGATGCAGCAGTCAAGACTCCCCTTTGTCCTACCCAGGGATGACTCAAGATTGAACCTATGTGGAATACAGCTGGGGCTGCTTCTACATTAGCCTCTTCCTCACTCTTTGCAGGTTCAGTTCTAAAGACCACTGGCCCATCTGGACTGTCCTGGACATTCTGGCTGCAGCCTGTCTATTCGGCAAGTGCAAGAAACTGCTACCAATCCACCCCAGCCTCTTCTTGAGTGTTGACTGCTAGATCAACCCTGTGGACAGCCAATTCCTATATGGATCATCCCCATAAAAGTGGTTCCCAAACCTGGCTTCCCGTTGGAATCATGAGGGGGATGTGGAGAGCATTTAGAAAATGCCCATGCTTGTTCTGCCAACAGAGATGGTAAGGATATTGGTCTGGGGTGCAGCTTGGCCATCAGGATGGCCTTAAAAGTTCCGCGGCTGATTCTAATGTGCAGCTAAAATGACGAACACTGACCTAGAAGGACAAGGCAGTGGCCCCGTGGACTATCTCCTTCTTTAAAATGGACAATTCACTTGGTATTAAAGGCTCTGACACCCTGCAGTAAAGACTCCTGTTCAACTCAGTGGTTCCCAAGTTTATTTAACCATGGAAGCCTTTCCTCTCCCAACAACTGTTGACATTGGAAAAATAACATTCTGCAGAACACACGTTAGGGCATGCCAGGGACGGAGCATCCACGGAGCCAGGGGTATGTGGAATGAAGAGATTTCAGACAAGCCATCCTTGAGGGTGAGAAGGTCCTGGGAATACTAGAAACAAAAGCTCTATAGAGGCAGAACTCATTCTGACCTTTGCCCATCATGAAGATTGTATTGTTGATCAAAAGATGCACTCTCCATATGCTGACCACTGGCTTGCCTATGTGACTTGCTCTGACTAATGAAATACAATAATAATGACACTTATCCCTTCTGGGTTGAAGCTTTAAAAGCTGTTGCCTGACACCATTGAGTTCTCTGGTTTCCTTTCATCATGAGACCTCAACATCCCTGATAGGGGCTACTCCCTTAACCCAGGTCCCAGGGTAAAGGAGACACAGAACAGAGTACAGCCAATCCCCCATGGACAAGTAACTTCAGCAAGAAAGAAATCTTTGTAGTTGCAAGCCACTGATATTTGGGGGCTCACTTGTTACCACACCATAGCATAGCTTACACTGACTGATGCACTCATGGAAATGGTTCTGGTAACATGCTTGTTCTTGCCATAAAGCACTGCACATTTAGGCTGAGCATTCAGACCATCTCAATCATGTGAATCTTTCCTCTTGAGCATGTATTCCATTGAAAAAGGAAAATGTGTTTCAAGTTTCACCCTCATGATGACCCTTGTAGATGAAATCTCTCTTCTGCTCAGGCTGGCAGGGTCAATTGGAAGCTCTAAGTGCATTCTTTGCTCAAATAAGACAACAAAATGCCTTTCCTGGAGGAGATGCCTAACCTTTAAAAAGTATTATTTCAGAACTTAGATGTGCAGAAGGGAACGCTTTGGGGGACATGACTTTAAAACCAGTGAATGTTATTTTTGGTCTCTGCCCAATACACACAGGCTCTGGGTCACCCACCTGGAGGGGAAATGGCTCAGTCAAAATGTCAAGGCAATAACTTCCACAAGACCTTTTGGTTTGCTGCTCTGGGGACAATTAGGCAACAGAGAGTAATGTATATCCAGCCCCAAAAGAGATGTCCAGGAACAGCATGGAGCTCGGCCTCCCGCTGGTTCACCGAAGCCAGCTGGATTCCCTAAATCTGACCCCTGCTGAAAAACATCTCCCTCATTCAGCCTATCTACCATGGTTCCTGTGGTCCCTCATTGCTGCCTTATCCCTTGAAGTTTCCCGTAAAGCTCTGTGATAGTGCTTTGCCCAATGGAGGCCAAAAGTGAACTGCTGACTTGTGAATACGAATGTGTGATTGGCGTAAGTTTTGAGGATCAAAAGCGTGATGTTATGGGATGCAGGTGAGCCAGAGGCAGCAGCACATGCTATTCCTTCTGCGCCCAGGCAGGGATGAGGCTAAGATGAAAATCAGCCCAATGCCACAGACCTGGTCAGGGCTCAGCAACAGGCAAACTGGGATTCAGCTGGTACACACTGGGGCACCTGAGCCTGCAGTTGAAATACGGAAATAGTTCCCCCATGTTGTAAATAGCTACTGTCATTGAGGATTTAAGCTTTAGTTGGGGAGTCCCAGGTGCAGTGACAGGCAGTAGGAGGGTGCCAGCTACTCCCTGAGGTCCCATTCCCACCCTCCTTACACTCCCATCCATGCAGAAACCAAAAGACATGGAGCTACCTGGTCACCATACACCTTAAAAGTGATTTTTTTTTTTTTTTTTTTTTTTTTTTTGAGACAGAATTTTTTTTTTTTTTTTTTTTTTTGCCAGCTGAGAGAAAGGCCCATGGAAATAGAACCTAGCTGGTAGGTTACCAAAAAGTGAAAAAGAGGCACAGAGGGAGGTAGAGGCAAGAGGAACCCAGAGACAAAATTCTCCAGCTTCTTTATGTGCAGTGGAGCCACAGTGCACTCTGAAGAAGGCAGCATCAAGCTGCTATTGAGAGGTAGGGAGGAGTCTCTCAAATGATTGTATTCAGTGGGTTTCCATTGGGACCAGAACTGAAGTCCTCAGGATGAAATATCTGAGTAAGAGGTAGGGAGGCTTAGTAAAGGACCTAAATACCTCAAGAGTGTCCATCAAAAATAAAAAGCTCCTGAAAATCAATAAAAAGTCAGATATTCCAATAGACATCCAGGTAAAAGATTAGAACAGGCACTTTACAAAATGGCCAATAAGTATATGTAAGGAGGTTCGACCTCATTAACAATCAGGGAAAGGCAAATTAAAATCACTAACATAACATCAAAGTAAAGAAGCCAGACAGCAAACAAACACTACATACTGTAGGACTTATTCATACACAGTTAAAGAGCAGACTGGTAGAACTCAGGATAGTGGTTATGCTTGCTGTGGGCGGGGGGTTCATGACTGGGAGGGGACTTTGGGTCAACAGAAACTCTAAGATGCTGGTGCTAGAAGCTTTTTGACCTGGGTGCAAATTTCATGGATGTCTCATGATTAGTTTGTGAAACCCATTGAGCTATCATTTAGGATCGTGCATTTTCCTATATGTCTGTTAAATTTCAGTAAGGATCAGTGGGGAGAATCTCTCAAGAAGATAATTTTATATTCATTCTCTCAATTTTCACACATCTGGGGGCAGAAAAAGTACTGAGAGAAAGATCTTCCCCGAAAAATATTTACCTGACTACATTTCCACCCCTTTCCTCAACAGTGAAGGAACAGCCATGTCTGCTAGCTAACACATGCTGTTTATAAGATGTGTTTGATGTGCAGAATCTCCACGTGAACAAGCCAGAGGCCTCCCTCTGAGAATTGTTTGTGTATCCCCTTCTAGGGGACAATTGTCTATCCAGCACCTGTGCATGCTGGGAACTTCCGCCTGCGTCATCCCAAATCAGGCTCCCAGGAAGCTGTGAGGGAGATTTGGTGAAGGAGGGTTGGCGGCCTGCACTTTACAGCCAAGGAAGCTGAGACTCAGAGAGGGATAGCAGCACTCACAAGACACCCAGCCATGTGCCAGGCTGGGAGGCGAGCCCCTGGGCATCTGGCTCCATGTCTGGCCTTCCTCTGTCGGGTCACAGCTGTCTGTTCTCATGGGAGCAATATTCTGAAAGTTGAAAGCAATGGAAATTCCAAACCAAGCACCATCATTTATTAATTGTACGCAGTTTCCCTTCCATCCATCTATTTCCTTTTAATTCAGGCAAACACACATCCACATGCTGCGCAAGCAGCCTGCGCCCAGGCCTGGGGACTGGGTGCCCTAGGGACCGCAGGGTTCTGGGGGTGGGTCATGGGAAAAGGCTGACTCGGTCCATGTTTGGGCAGTTCGAGGATGGCTGTGGCTTTTTCCTGGACAGCAGGGACCTGATACCTGTCCAGGGGCCTGACACAGCCTTCAAGACAAACTTACAGATGCCAAGGCCTGATACTAACTAGAGGGAGGAACTTCTGTCCCACTGCAGAAAGTGGGGAGGGGTTTTCTGACCCTGAGTGATGGAGGGACAGACGCCTGGGACTGGGTGTCAACTCCAGCCTCCCGGAGGTAGGGATGTTCAAGTCCATCTGCATTCGGGTTGATGGAGCTCTTCCTTTCTCCCTCTCACCTCCTCCAGGTTCCTGGAGAGCCCACACCTCTCTCTTCTCCTGTCCTCAAGGAAAGGCCCAACCACCCTGATGTGTGACCTTGGCCAAGACCCCTTCTCCCTCCCAGCTTCAGTCTTCTCACCAGAAAACAGGAAATCTGGACTCTGTAATGTCACAGTCCCTTTCGGCTTTCATATTCGGGAGTTTTCAGACTTTGTTAAAAGCAAAATGCCCAGGCCCATCCCCTACAGATTCAGGATGTGGTACAGGCTCAGGTCAGGGCTGGGACTTCTGCAGATTTCAACATCATCCCTGAGGAGCTGTCTGATACCTATTAAAGTGAACCCTCTACGACAATGTGTCCCGAACACGGCTGAGTCAGTCTCTTGAGAGCTTTTACTGGAAATCAGCATTTCTGAACACCTCCCAGGAGATTCCAATGAGTACAGGTATGAAAAATGCTGGTCTCCAGAGAAGGCAATTTCTGCTGGCCCAAGCTCCCCCAGTTGGTACCCCAGTCTAGCTGCCTAACTGTGCCTCAGTTTCCTTATGTATAATGTGAAAATCATGCTTTCCTTTAGCCTCTGATGGGCAGGCAGTAGACACAGCAGGTTCCTGGAGCTGTGTGGCAGAGTGCCTGATCCTGGGGCCCCACTGGGGAGAATTCCAGCCTCTGCATCTCCTGGACTGGGCAGGGTCAGGCCGTGGAGGGAGGCAAGCCCAGCCCCATCTCATAAATCACAGGCCAGGAAATGCAGGGCAGGCGCCCCTGCCTCCATATATCCCACACATTAGATGCTTCACTGGTGTCCCACAAGCGAGCTTTGTGAAGCCAGGCTCAAGGAAGAGGGGTGGGCAGTTACCAGAAATGAAACCTCAGCCAGCTCCCTCCGGGGTCGTCCGGCCCCACAAGTCTCCTAGTGCAGGGGCTGGAAGCACGGCTGTTATTATTTTTTTTCCTTTCGGAGGGGAAGCATTTGGCCCCAGGTTTGACGGCACATAAAAGGCCCTCAAAAAGAAGACAGAAATCTATTACCCGCCTGGCCAGAAATAGCCCCGGGGGAGGCTGGGCTGAAGCCAAGGCCAGAAGCTGTCCAGGGGACCTCGCAGAGGCCTCTGCCAGGGCAGCAGGGGACAGCTCGCTGGCTCCCCCGTGGGGCTGTCGGCTGCAGGGAAGGGCTGTGAGGGATGTTTTAGCCTCAGGAAATTTTGGGTTTCATTTCAGGCTCCCCAATAGCAGGGATTCCTGTTGAGGAGTGACTCAGGGCATCTGGAAGCCGTGACTGGTCAGGGTTCAGGTAGTCGGGCTGCGTCCTGAACTGAGGGCACTCAGGTGAGGCTGGAACCCCAGGGCTGCACCCACCAGAGAGGGCGCCCTTGTGTCATTCATCTGCCCAGAGTGGGAGCCTCAGCCCTACTTAAACAAAGACTCCAACAGGCATCAGGAGACCCTGGACAGATTTCCCCCACTTTACCTGGCTCAGGAGAACGTCGAGGAAAGGGATACACCTGTGCATGATGGCTGAGCAGAGGACAGCAGACCAGTAAGGGCACTGGATAGAGGTGGAGGGGAGTTGATGTTAGTCACCAGCAGATGGGGCAGTGGAACATCAAGCAACAGGATAAGCTGCAAGTATACCCATGTCAGTGCCTAGAGGAGGAGACGCTCCTGGGGTGTGCATTTGCTCAGCCTAATTAACAGTGACTGTGCCCATTTGTGAAACACTCACTCTGTGCCGGGCACTGTATTGAATGCTATCCATGCGTTGGGGAACAGTTCAACTTAATGGTTAAGAACACAGATTTATTGTCAGATCTAGTACTTCCTAGCTGTGTGATCTTGGGTATATAATTTCACCTCTCTGTGCTTGAGTTTCCCCAGCTATAAAATGTGGATAATGTCGTTGATTTGAGGATTAAGTGAGACAGACCATTCATGTTAAGAACAGCACCTGGCACACAGTAAATGCTCATTTCACGTAACTGCTATGTGTATGCTCCCTTTAGCTCTTCATAACATGGAGATATGATTAGGTATTGGCTAGGGTAATGCCAGCTGCTATAACAAATAAACCTCCACAATTCAGTAGCTTAATGAATATTTTTTGCTCAAATAATACAATGCTGGTACTTCTGGTTAACAGGCAGCTCTCCTCCATATGGTGATTCAGGGACCCAGGCTTAGAACTCTGGAGTCCCCTGCATCTGGGGGAATGCTGGGAGAGATGGTGAAGAAGGTAAGTTGGTACCTCAACCACACTGGCCTGGAAGTGACAGGCCTCCCTTCTACTCATTTTGTTGGTGACAACTAAATGATAAATAGCAGTCAGTTCAGTGTAAGGAATGCTCAGAAATGTAGTCCCTGCCCACGCAGCCTCGATCTCACTTGTGTTCTAGAAGAGGGGGGACAAACCATGGGGGATGGTTAGCCATCTCTGCCACATATCATTTAAGTGTTAAGATGCTGAATCTCAGAGAAATTAACTCACCAAAGGCAGAGCAGCTTGCAAATGGCAGTGCTGAGGTAGGAGCACATAGCTGTTTGCCTCCTACTCTTGATATCTTTCCACCAAACGTGACTGCCTCAGTCCAGGGCATTTCATCTCTTTCTGCCTGTCTGAGGTCAGGTTCTTCAACTGATGGGAGGGGAAGAGTGAGGACCTGACTCTCAGGTTGCAGCTGTACCAGTCTCATGGCCCGACAGATTCAAGGGCCTTAGCTGATGCTGGGAATGGCTGCTGCCACTGGGACAGATGGAGAGAAGGGTGGGACCCAGATGATGGGCCGTATTTAAGACCTCAGTGGGCAAGACCCCAGCTGGGAGTCAGGCCTCAGTCCTGAAGGTGGCCTGAGATGCAAGTTGGAAAGGAAGTGCAGGGAGAGAGGGAGGCCCAGCTGCTGGGCTGAACCATGTGGCTGATCAGCAAGGGAGAGTCCTTGGGGGCGCTTGTCCCTGAGCAGGGGGCAGCTGGGAGATTCTGGGAATGATGTGTGTGGCTGTCCTGGTTTGGTGCTCTCTGAAATACACTTGAGACAAGTGGCCAAGCATGAACAGTTTATGTGGCAGGTGATCCTAGGAAATACCAGTTGAGTGGGGCTGGGGAGGAGGAGGCAGGGGCAGGAAGGCTGTTATGGAGCACATGACCGTGTGGGTAGGTGGAGCTTAGTCTTGCTGTGGACCTCTGAAAGACACGGTAGAACATCCCTCAAAGCCATCCCAGCAGGGGCTTTTACCCACCAGGTCTCTATAGGAAACCCACCAGCATGCAGAGGGAAAGTGGGGCGTCAGCAGCACCTGCCCACTGGGTGTTATTTTCCTGGGGCTCAGAATTGTCGGGCGTGACTGGATATTGATGCCAATGCTGCTGGCATATTTCCTGGGTTGATTTAGAGATTGGGGTGCATGTTCAGGCAGCGAATGGCCAGGTATGACCCATGAATGGGAAAGAAGGGGAGTAAGTGTATTCTCCTGAGGCAGGAACAAAGGCAGGGGGAGGGTGGCCCAGGAGCCGCAGCCATGCTTCCAGGGATTCCCCACCAGCAGAACGCGTCCATTCTCTCTGCTTCCCCTCTCTATACTTGCTAAGTCCACATCCAGGCTGCCTCACTCGAGAGCACACAGCAGTTATCCATTCTGCACATCAGGGCGGTCAAGCAGGTACCCATGTGAGCAGGGAAGCCGGGTGGCTGGGGGCTCCTTCTGAAGTAAGCAGGGCCCCGCATGTGGCCAGCCCAGCTCCAGAGAGAAGGCCCTTTAAATCATACCTTTGAGGTATTTTCTCTCCTGTTTCAAAAGTTTCCGTGGAAAATTCAGGAATGAATGCCCCATTAAATACATTTAACGGTAATGAAGTATAATTTCCCTGCCAGAAATACAAAGGTGGCAGGTGGCTGGTGGGAACAGCAGCACCTTTCAGCCAATTCTTGAGCTCCCAGATTTGTGTCCAGAGAGGGATGGAGAGTTTGGAGGGGTGAGGAAGGATGCTGGGCATGGGTCGGTAACTTTGTCCTACAAGAACAGCACAAGGACACTCAGAAGCGCCTGGTGAGTGTAGGGTAACTGTTCCATGGACGGGAGATGCGGGCTTACACCAGCAGTCAGTACTGAAGCCCCTCGGCCTGGCTGTAGAGGGCTGAGTGGGGAAGAATGCCCCAACTGGGGCTGAAGTTTCAATGTTCAAGTTGGAGAGAGCCTGAGCTTTGCACCAGACACGATTGGGGTTGAATCCCTGGTTCATTACTCACAAGTTCCTTGACCTTGACCAAGGAACCTCACTTCTTGAGCAGCAACTTCCTTATCTGTAAAATAGGAACTATGATTGTTGAATCTACCTTCTAGGGTGGAGCAGAATTAAATGGGAGAAGCCATAGAAAGCACCTGACACATAGCAGGTGCTCGAGTGTCATTGATTAAGGAAGACAGATGGTTGTAATAAAATGGATAGAAACTCATGAGGTGCCTACTATGTGCAGACACTCCCAACTGTGCTACAGGCATTTGCTCATTTACTTAAGCAAGAAGCTGGGATGAGACAGAAGTGGAGACTGCACAGACTAAGCCGGCAATAGGGAGGGTCCCATGGATGGTCAGCCAGGGACAGTGGGAACACCACTCCTGGGTTGGCTGTGGCAGGCATCCATAGAGAGGGCGCCTGATGTTCTGGGTGTGGCAGGAGAATGCAGGTTGCAACGACACTTGAAGTCTAGCAAGCAGTGGATGTGACCTAATTGGGATGCCATGTCTGTGGCCTGCCTGCCACCACTCTGCAGCCTATGTCTCTGGCTGACATGACAAACCCATTGCAGAATATACCCCCTGGGAATCTCTATGTTCTTCTCAATGAGAGTTGCCAAGTGAACTTACATCAACTCGCCACCTTTGTTTTTACAGATGAATCCACAGAGAAGGGGGTGGGTGTGAGAAACAGAGCCTTTCACCTGATATTGGGGTGCTGCTCTTGGACCCCGGCCTTAAAACAACTTCCCCTTCCCCCATAACATACACAACCCTGTGGGACAGGATGAACCCAGGAAAGGACTGGAAGCTGAGTCTCCAAGTTCAAGAGCTCCAGGACTGCAGCTGAGCAAAGGCTGGGGCTGGCAGAGGCCACTGACAGATGGAAGATGCAGGGCATGTGCAGGCTCTCCAATGGCCTCCACTTTCCTAAAACCCAGCCAGCCAACCCTGCTGCAAGAATGTCTCCAGAGAAGATATTTGTGGCAAGGAGCCCACATTTGGGTCTGGCCCCCAGGAACTCCCCCTGGGAAAAGTTGAGGGTGCAGAACCAAGATTGGAAACCACAAGTCTGACAGAAACCAGCTCCATCAGGCATATTGTGGCATTTCTCAGAGTCTCTCCTGTTCTCCAGCTTCCTCCAAGTGTGAATTGTTCATTTTATGTTTTCCCTGATTTCACCACTCAATTAACCCCACAGCAGGTGCCACCTCCTCCATGCCACCTTTAGCACAGTACAGGAATTACTAGAAACTTCTGCCCTGTGAGGACTGGCATTCCTTCTGTTTCATGTTCTGCTCCATTCGGGACACTACCCTCCCCTGCCAGTTTCTCCTGCTCACCTTCATTTCCATGTGTGTCACTTGTATTTCTTCGCTGTCACTCATCTGAGTTTTCTCAGCTCAGAGTTGTAAACTGTGGCTTAAAATTCTTCTTCACCCTGTTTCATATGCATTTTGACTGATGACATGTGTGTTGATGCCTTCTTAGAGACTGATCATGACTCAGACTGAGCATGTGCATGGATTTTAGGAAAGGATAAAGGAATTGTGTAGATCACAATGATGAAGCCATTATTGAGATTGTTTACAGTGTCAGAAACCCTTTTCAATGCCTCTGGCTTTCTGTTCCCCACAGGTGCTCCTTTCCCCTTATTCTTGTTCATTACCTGCTCAGAATGATTTCCGCCCCTTCCTCCCACCTGGAATCAGATCCAGGCGCTGGTGAGTGAGCTTGGGCATAGTGGGAGGCCCCAAAGCCACAAACGGTGTGAAAGGCAGGTTGCAGCCAGTACAGACGCGGAGATTACGGGCCAAGGTCAAAGAACCGGGAATGTTAGCTGAGGTTGCAGGGTGACAGCGATAGGTAATCTGTTGCTAAGGCAAAACTGGGCTTGGCATTGAGAACCGAGAAAACTACATCTTGGGGTAAGGTCTGAAAGCAAAGTCTCCAGGGCCAAAGTCCTCACTGTGCATCTCTCTATACAGCCCAGTGCCACCAGGCAACTTTTCCGGGTGTTTTTGAGAGCACACCCCATTCCCAATAGCACCATTCACACGGCAAGTAGGTGTATTACCCTGCATTGCTCATTACTGTTGCATTTGTGGACACCTTATCTCGTAAGTGAGACTGTAAGACTTAGTGAGGGGATGCAGGGTCTCTGTCTTCTTTTTAAGACCCCAGGCGCTCAGCACAGATGATTGTGGAAGTAGCAGTGATGTAACTCTGGCTGGCCTGGGTTTGGATAACAGGTCTGCTGCTTATGGCTGTGTCTAGGGGCAAGTCACCAAACCTCTCTGCATTACTCAGCTCGGATGAATAAGGTACAATGGAAAGGGCTGTTGTGAGGATTGAATGAGATTATATAGAAATCACAGGGTCCCTGGATGCACACAGTAACCGTCCATTGTCTGTTCTTCTTTATCAATTAGTATATGTCTACTGATTGCTTTTCTTGAATGAACGACTTATTTATTTGCAAATGTCAGGGCACTAAAGCATAGGAAATGTTCTCATCCTTCAAGCCGCTTCTGCTATTTTGGGGTGAAAAGGAGATTCAGGAAGCAGGAGTTGAACGGCTGCAGCAAGTGTGGTGAATGAGAGATGCCATGACTTCCTAATTCCCATGATCATCTTGCCTTCTGTGTTAGTTTGCTGGGGCTGCCGTAACAAAACACTATCAATCAGGGGTGGGCTTAAGCAATAGACATCAATAGACATTCATTTTGTCAGCGTTCTGGAGGCTGGATGTCTAAGGTCAAGGTGCTGGCAGGGCTGGTTTCCTCTGAGGCTTCTGTCCTGGGCTGTTTCTCTACATGGCCATTCCCCAGTGTGGGCACCCCTGGTATCTCCTTCTGTTTCAGAGGGACACCAGTCAGATTGGATTAGGACCCACTCTAATGGCCTCCTTTTAACATAATCACCTATTTGAAGACCCTCTCTCCAAATCCAGTCCTATTCTGAGGTACGGGGGGTTAGGGTTTCAACATGGAATTTGCAGGGGATGCAATTCAGCCCATAGCACCTTCCCCTCTTGCTAACTATGCCACTGCACAGGGCTTCGTGCCCTCCTATGAGCTCAGTTCCTCAAGAGTCCCAGCACCCCTGAGCTCCAGCCACAGGGATCACCTTTTCCAGGCCCTGCTGAACTGGGCTGGCAGCAGGCCTACCTCATGAACAGC
>NW_012104721.1:1384319-1386636 GCF_000951045.1 Mandrillus leucophaeus | reverse complement strand
GGCCAAGGTCAAAGAACCGGGAATGTTAGCTGAGGTTGCAGGGTGACAGCGATAGGTAATCTGTTGCTAAGGCAAAACTGGGCTTGGCATTGAGAACCGAGAAAACTACATCTTGGGGTAAGGTCTGAAAGCAAAGTCTCCAGGGCCAAAGTCCTCACTGTGCATCTCTCTATACAGCCCAGTGCCACCAGGCAACTTTTCCGGGTGTTTTTGAGAGCACACCCCATTCCCAATAGCACCATTCACACGGCAAGTAGGTGTATTACCCTGCATTGCTCATTACTGTTGCATTTGTGGACACCTTATCTCGTAAGTGAGACTGTAAGACTTAGTGAGGGGATGCAGGGTCTCTGTCTTCTTTTTAAGACCCCAGGCGCTCAGCACAGATGATTGTGGAAGTAGCAGTGATGTAACTCTGGCTGGCCTTGGTTTGGATAACAGGTCTGCTGCTTATGGCTGTGTCTAGGGGCAAGTCACCAAACCTCTCTGCATTACTCAGCTCGGATGAATAAGGTACAATGGAAAGGGCTGTTGTGAGGATTGAATGAGATTATATAGAAATCACAGGGTCCCTGGATGCACACAGTAACCGTCCATTGTCTGTTCTTCTTTATCAATTAGTATATGTCTACTGATTGCTTTTCTTGAATGAACGACTTATTTATTTGCAAATGTCAGGGCACTAAAGCATAGGAAATGTTCTCATCCTTCAAGCCGCTTCTGCTATTTTGGGGTGAAAAGGAGATTCAGGAAGCAGGAGTTGAACGGCTGCAGCAAGTGTGGTGAATGAGAGATGCCATGACTTCCTAATTCCCATGATCATCTTGCCTTCTGTGTTAGTTTGCTGGGGCTGCCGTAACAAAACACTATCAATCAGGGGTGGGCTTAAGCAATAGACATCAATAGACATTCATTTTGTCAGCGTTCTGGAGGCTGGATGTCTAAGGTCAAGGTGCTGGCAGGGCTGGTTTCCTCTGAGGCTTCTGTCCTGGGCTGTTTCTCTACATGGCCATTCCCCAGTGTGGGCACCCCTGGTATCTCCTTCTGTTTCAGAGGGACACCAGTCAGATTGGATTAGGACCCACTCTAATGGCCTCCTTTTAACATAATCACCTATTTGAAGACCCTCTCTCCAAATCCAGTCCTATTCTGAGGTACGGGGGGTTAGGGTTTCAACATGGAATTTGCAGGGGATGCAATTCAGCCCATAGCACCTTCCCCTCTTGCTAACTATGCCACTGCACAGGGCTTCGTGCCCTCCTATGAGCTCAGTTCCTCAAGAGTCCCAGCACCCCTGAGCTCCAGCCACAGGGATCACCTTTTCCAGGCCCTGCTGAACTGGGCTGGCAGCAGGCCTACCTCATGAACAGCTCACTTATGCAGGCTCTGCTCTCTCTCCTGGGGGTCTCACCTGGGCCACTCACTCCCCAACCCACAGGGCCTCCCAGGAACTGCAGCCACCTTCTGAGCAACATGGCAGGCAGGCATCAGGAAATTGCCTGGCGTGGAGCTCTCCTCTGCTCTCGGCCCCTGCATTCCCCAGTCCAAGGTCCTGCTCCTGGGAGCGGAAGGAGGCAAATCTCAGCCCCTCCCTCCCACTCCCCATGGCTAGGGTGGGGTATGGCTCATGGATCCCAAACTCCTCCTGCAGGGGCACCTGAACTGGACTCCGAGTTCAACCTCTGGTGCCTTGTGCCGCGGAGGTTCTCCATATAAGACAGTCTTTCTAAAGCACAAGGAAGGTGGTGACACTCCCCCATGCAGCCTTCAGTGACTGTGGCCCGAAGACTCACCGGAGGTGACACGTGAGGCTCTACACCCTGGGGTCCACCTTCTTGCAGGCACATCTGCTGCCACACCCCAGCAAGCAAGCTGTCCACGTGTCCCTCTCTGCTGTTTGCTCAAGCAGTCACCTCTTCCTGGATGCCCGTGGCCCTTCTTCCACCTGGCCAGCCCCTGCCAGCCCTGCCCTGTTCTCTGCTCCCCTAGTATGGGGGTCGGAGCTTTGGGAACTGACCTCTGTTTCCACCCTAGTACCATCACGCTGCAGCTAGGTGGTCTCAGCCACACCAGCAAACATACCAGGTATGCTATTTAAAAAAAAAAAAAATCCCATTTTCAGAGTACTGGGGTTAATTCAGACTCACATTAAATGTTCACCCTGTTTCTTATCCATCTTCACAGCCAGCAGAATGAAGTGCCTGGGATACCTGGCAAACCTTACCATCAAAGACAGATTCAGTGATATCCCCTGGACACATGGGTGGCCTAAGGCCCTGACTGCCACCCTGTGGCTGGAAAAAGGGGACACCCTGGG
>NW_012104721.1:1380496-1383694 GCF_000951045.1 Mandrillus leucophaeus | reverse complement strand
AGTGATTCTTCCAGAACATACATATCTGCTCCGGTCATTCTCTTGCTTATGCGAGTGCAAGCTGCACTTCATGAGAGCTGGGATCTCGATTATTATTTTTGTGAGTAATGGTCCTGGGGAGAGACAATGGCACACATACCAAGCTGAGGAACTGAGGAAAGTTTGGTAAAGGGACTACTTAAAAGGATGTGAGCAGAGTTTAAAGAGAGCAGCAAAGATGGTGCGACACCCAGGATGAGTAACGGTGGGGATCCATTGCCAACCTAGCCTGGAGGGTCCTGAGAGGCAGCGGTTTCCTTGACCCAGAGAGAGTTGTTTGGAGAGGGCAGCCTGCCAGCAGCAGTGGTCAGGGGATTCAGTCTCCGCGGGCCCACAGGGGAGGGGCCTGGGGTGATAAATAGCCCATCACTCTCTCCCTTCGCCCTCTGGTCTCTTGCTGGTGCGACTAATTTGCCACCTCTAACCAGCAGCCAGAGGGCAGGTGGCCTGCTGATGTGGTCAGCCTCACAGGTCAGAGGAGGGTTCCCAGAGGCTCTGAGGAACCAACCGAAGATCCCAGTTCATCACTGTTTCTCTGGCACCCAGGGACCAACCAAGCAATGAATCAATAAAGGTTTCCAAATGCACGTGAGGATGATGCCAGACTTTTGGCCTGGCATTTAAAGTCCTTCGTGAATCTTACCCTTTCACATGTCCTACACACAACTTCCTGCTAGGTGGGTACTTCTCCTTCTCTAAGGCACAGCTCAAGTGGCATCTCTTCTGGGAAGCCCTCCTTCACTCTCCTGAAAAATCAGCCATTCTGCTCCTACAGACCTCACTCACCCCTCACCTTTCCAATCATATGTATTGCTTTCTGTTCAGATCTCTTCACAGGTCTCTCTTTCCCAGCCACGATGAGCACCATCATATTTACCTCTCTGTCCCCAACATCTGGCACATAGTAGGTGCTTAATACACCATTAGTAAGTTAATTAAAAATGTCAGGATATAATTGAGATACGATCATTCCTAATGCCTACAATGGAGGCATTGAGTTTTTCTGTGCATTGTCAAAGATGCTTAGGGGCTTTTTTTCACCTTATGATTTTAAAAAAATGATTGTGATATCTTACAGATTTGACATGGAAAGTTGATTTAATTTTTTTAATGTATAATAAAAGGACCAAAGTAAAGGATCAAAGGTGCTTCCATTCAGACCCAAGCAAAGCCAAAACCAATGAAGCTGGCACAGAGGGAGAGCTCCCCCATTGACCCTGAGGTGTGCCAGCTTGCAATTCCTGCTTAGCCTCTCAAGCACCATAAACTAATGGAATTGAAAGCCACTACTTGGAAGCAGAGTTTACAGTCCACTTACCGATGAAGAGGCATTTTGCGGACACAGGCTATGAAGCCTGTTTTCATTTCGATGTTTTTAAAATCTAATTTCCATGCAAATAGGAAAGGATGTGTTTAAGAGTGTCGACTTTGGGATTTGTTTGAGTGTCAAACGGCATGACTAATATTTGGGAATTGAAAAGTGTCCAAGGACACTTAAGGAATTCCAGTACTACAAAGGAAGCCAAATATGTTGTGATTAGAGCATTCACTGTCCCAAGAAAATAAATGAGCTGGCTCAGAAGACAAGCCACTTTGCACTGCCCATTGGCTTCTGAGCAATTCTGTTCCCAGGAATCTGCAATCATGGAAGAAGACCCATTGTTGCAACACTGGTTAAAAACTCATTTATTCAAGTGTTTTTAAAATGAAATTTTAAATATCCAGAGGGAAAAAAATTGCCAACGTTTAGGCCTGAGGGGAAGGGCTGTACTAGTAGAGTTTTAACAGGTAGTTTGTTTTTGCATTGTTTGCAGTGAATAACACTGACAGTCTGAAATTTAAAAGCAGTAGTAAGAAGGGAAGTAAGAATTTAGTTGTCTGGGATCATTCTTCTGCTTAAAAAGGAGAACTGTCATGCAAAACTGGTATGAGGAAATTGGATAGGTTTTAAGGATATTTTAAGAAATCTTTTAAGGAACCAGGCATGGTGGCTCATGCCTGTAAGCTCAACACTTTGGGAGGCCAACGTGGGGGAATCTCTTGAGCCCAGAAGTTCAAGACCAGCCTGGTCAACATGGTGAGACCATATCTCTGTAATAAACTAAAACACAAAAAATTTAGCCAGGCAGGGTGGTTCATACCTGTGGCAAGAGGATCACTTAAGCTCAGGAGTAGGAGGCTATAGTGAGCTATGATTACACCAGCTATGATCACGCCACTGTACTCCAGCCTGAGTGACAGAGTGAGACCCTGTCTCAAAAAAAAGTCTTGGAGTATGGCATACAAGAATGGAGCTTTGCCCTTCAGGTAGAAAAAAAATTCTTATATTTGAATAGTGTGGGGTGGAGGCGGGGGGCAGGGCGGTGGGCAGAAAGGAGACAAGAGAGGTAGTTAGCACAGAAAATTCTCAAGTTGAAATAGTTTGAAAAGGGTAATTACCTCTTTCTATCTGAAAAGAGCAAATGAATAGTTAAAGGCTTTTAAGATAAATAACTTGAAACCCTCACAGAGAGAAATAAGAAGTTGAGCGGGGGACCCAGGAGGCCCAGAAAGCCACTGTTTCTTCCTAATGTCACACCAAGGACCAACTCTACATATGCAACATTAGAAACCAGTTGAAGATTAATACAAGAGGATATCCAAATTGGATTTGTAATTTCCCTATTTTATTCTAAATTTGATATCAAGACTTTATAGTTTTAGAGTAGTTGAATAATATTTGCCATTGTTCTGATAAAGAATTGGACCTTTCTAAGAAAAAACAGACACACACACACATGCACACACATACCGTTTGATCTTAGTTACACCCACTGGTTCTATTGCCCCAAATCTTCACGAATCACTGCCTCCCCTAGTGGCCATTTACATAATTGCAGGCTTGTGTCGTTTGCCCATTGGCAAAGGCCCCCAGGGAAATTTACTCTCAGTGAATTTGATTTTACAAAGATTCCTGGTGTCTTCTTTGTTCCAGGGCACCACTGACATGGAGGTATGAATACCAGGGGCTCTGAAGGTTCAAACTGTGACTTTCTTATCACATGCCTGGAAGCTTCCATTTTGAAGTGGAGCCTCTGGTTCTGGAAAGGACATTTGCCTCTTTCTTTCTTTCTTTTCTTCCTTCCTTCCTTCCTTCCTTCCTTCCTTCCTTCCTTCCTT
>NW_012104721.1:1374702-1380446 GCF_000951045.1 Mandrillus leucophaeus | reverse complement strand
TTTTCTTTCTTTTCTTTCTTTCTTTCTTTCTTTCTTTCTTTCTTTCTTTCTTTCTTTCTTTCTTTCTTTCTTTCTTTCTTTCTTTCTTTCTCTATATTTAAATTTAATTTGCAATTTCTTTCTTCTTTCTTGATTTCTTGGTGCATACCACAAGAAGTACAGCTATGTAGCCCTTCTCTGTCCCAAGCATAAGTCCCCTTAAAGGGCCAAAGAACTATTGGTCCTTCCTTCCAGACAGGAAAAGCTGGTTGAACCCAAAAGGTCTGTGACTTGACATCTATTGATGTGCATATCGGTTTAATTCTTACTCCTGCTCACAAATCTCCCAGAGTGCATTTCTGTCCCCGCTTCAGTCTGGTGTCCTGGCAACCACCTCCAGGGTTCTACTCTCTGACAGGAAATGCAGTTGGGATGGAGGGTGGCAGAAATGTTTCTTAATCACTTCCTCCAATGTTGGGGAACTCAGTTTTCTGACTCATGCACTATTTTAACAGCTTCCAGGAAATCCTTAGCCTGAATATTTGGAGTGATTGCAGGAAGTGATTTCTAGAAACATCGGAGGAAACACTGAGGAAAGAAGACTGGACATGAGGAAGGGGAATGTGGAGAGAATGGGGAGAAGGAGGAAAGGAGAGAGGAAGGGAGAGAAGGAAGGGATGATGGGGAGGGAAAGAAAACATGGAGAGAGAAAGGAAAACAAGGAGAAACCACAGCAGGGAAAGAGAGTATTGTGGCCACCAGGTGAGAAGTCGCCTATAGGCCCTAATACCTCAGTAGTGACCCAGGACCAATGAGTGGGTAAAATTACTACCCTGACATTTGCCCTGTTCCAGTCAAAGATGGCTCACTCAGTGACCCTGGGAACTTAGGATGGTCCCTGCTTCCTAAATGAGAGGATCGGGCAGGCTGCTGGGCAGAGGTGAGTTTAGCTGAGGGACTCATGGCTTGGCCTGCGCTTGTTTCTGAACGGATGGACCTTGCTAGCATCACCCTCAGATCCTAGAGAATTATTTTCTGACTCATGCACTATTTTAACAGCATCCAGGAAATTCTTGGCTTATTTGGGGTGATTGGAGGAAGTGATTTCTAGATTGGTTCTTTACCGACCAAAAGAAGGTCAACTCTCCTGATACTCCTGATAGTGTAAACACATACAGCAGTTTTCCTTGGAAGTTAAGAGACTCCTGAGACTCCTAGCAACCTATATTTTCCATTTTATCTTAGCACAGAAGATAGGCTTAGCAAAAGAATGCCTCAGGCACTCTAAAATATACCCCCACCCTGCTGGAAACCAACAACAACCTTTAAGCATACACTTAACAACAAGTGAAATGTGGTCACACACTCCTGTAATATTTTCCCCCAAAATGTTGAGATGACTTTTCTGGATTTGCCCATTGGCCACATTCGTGTGTTGATAAGCTAGAGCAAGCTCTCTGGTTCAGGAAACTTAATGGGGAGCTGACATTCATACTATCATGCTGAAAGGGGAATGTTATGCCATTATCCCTTGAAAAACACAACTTGCTGAAACAGAAACAGAAAAAAGTAGTGAATCTGAGCAGTCCTATATTCCTTTTTAAAAAAAGACAAATAACTCTTCCAATACTTTAAAAAATGCCAATCTTACATTGTCTTTTCCAGAAAACAAAGAGGGAACATTTCCTGCCTTTTTATTTTGAGACAAGCATACACCTGATAACCAAAAGTGACAAAGATATTACCAGCAAAGACCATTATAGGACAATATTTATCTTGAATACAGATGCAAAATCAGAAACAAAATATTAGCAAATTTATATACAGTGATACATATAAAAGGATAACACAGCATAACTGAGTGAGGTTTAATTTAAAAATGCAAGAGCCATTTAACATTCAAATATCAATATATTTTACCATATTAACAGAAATAAACTCAAGAGATTTAGAAAAAAAAGCCTTTGAGAAAATTAACACCTATTCATGATAAAAATCTCTCAGCATTAGGGATAGAAAGGAACTTCTTTAAACAGATAATGCATATGTACAAGATATCCACACCTAGTATGATGAAATGTTGCATTTAATGATGAAATATTTCTCTCTTTCCCCTGTGGTTGGGAATAATGTAAGGATGTTCATAACCTTGCTCCCAATCTCAGGGCCAAAGCAAATAATTAGAATAAATACATGAAATTGTCAAGGTCACTAGATGCAAAATCAATACAAAAAATTAATAAATGTAAAATAATTTAAATTATGTAAATCAGATTCTTAAATCACAGTGGAATTAAATTAGAAATCAATAGTGGAAAGAATATGGAAAATTCCAAAATATTAAAATACTAAGCAACAAAGTTCTAATTAAGCTATGGGTCAAAGAAGAAATTACAAGGAAAACTAGAAAATATTTTGAATTGAATGAAAATAAAAACACAACATATCAAAATATGTGAGTTTACAGTGCTTAAGTAAAATTTGATACAAACAAATTTATACTAATGTACTAATTTTATAATAAGTATAATATTTATACTTTAAAAAGAAGACAGGTTCTATGACCTAGCTTCTTAATAATCTAGAATAAGAACATAAATGTAAATTTTTAAAAAAACAGAAAAAAAGATGAAGCTAAAAAAATCATTGATACAGAAAACAGAAAAATAATAAATAATAAAGGCAATCAAAATCCCTTTTTAAGATCAACAAAAGTGATGAACCTCAAGCCAGATTAATCAAAACAATTAAAGAAAAGAAGAGCTAAATTAATACAGAAATGAAAGAGGAGACATCACTATAGATCCTATTGATGGTAAAGTTATTAGAGGAATATTATATACAATCATATACCAATAAATTCAACAACTTAGATCAAGTGGAAAATTTCTTGAAAGACACAAACTACCAAAGCTTACAGAAGAATAAATTTATATCCTAAATAGCCCTATGCCCATTAAATAAGTTGAATTTGTAGTTAAAATCCTTCCCACAAAGAAAATTCCAGACCCAGATGGCTTTACTGGCATTTTCTGTGAGGCATTTAAGAAAGATAATATCAGTTCTACACAAACTCTTCCAGAAAATTGAGTAGAAAGCATCACTTCCCAAAAAATTACACGAGGTCAGCATTAACTCAATAGCAAAACTGAAGACATTACAAGAAGGAAAAGAAGGAAGAGGAAGATGAGAAAAACTACAGATTAACACATTCATAAACATCATTATAAAAGCATAAAATTTGAATAAATCATAACTATCATATACAAAAAGATTACGACCAAGTAAAGTTTATTCCAAGAATGTAAGGTTGGTTTTACAACTAAAAATAAATTAATTCACCATACTTAAAGACTAAAAGAGAACAAAAAAGAGTGCAAGCATATAATCATCTCAATAGATACAAAAAATAAGAAATAAAAAATTGACATAATTCAACAACCATTTATGGCAGAAACTATGAATAGAAACAAACTTCTTCAACTTGATAAAGATGTTCTATAAAAACCTAGCTAATATCATCATACTTAGTGGTGAAAGACTAATTTCCCCACTAAGATCAGAAGAGGGGCAAGGATGTACAGTCCCTCTACTTCTATTCCACGATATCTGGAAGTTCTAGTCAGTACAAAAAGGCAATAAAAAGAAACATACAGTTTGAAAAGGAAGAAGTACAACTCTACTTATTTGCATGCCAACATTCTATCTTTGTAGAAAATCCTTAGGATTATACAAAAAAAGTACTGGAACTAACAAGTGAGTTTAAAAAGATTACAGGATACAAAGTTAACATACAAAATTAATTATACTTTTATATACCAGCAAGAAACAATTTGGAATTGAAAAATTTTTTAAAAACTTAATAATAACATCAAAAATATGAAATATGTTGTGATAGATTTGAAAAAACTGATACACAAGTCTTGCACATCAAAAACTACAAAACACTGCTGAGACAAATTAAAGAACACCTAAGTAGATGGAGAAATACATGATATTCATGAATTGGAAAACTAAATATTGCTAAGATGCTAATTCTTCCCAAATTGTTCTAAAGATGTAATCAATTCCAGTCAAAATCCAAGAAGGATTTTTTGGAGAAATTTGACAAATTTATTACAAAAGTCATATGGAAATCAAAGGACCTAGAATACCCAAAGTAATTTTGAAAAAGAATAAAGTTGGATGACTTAGCCTATCTGATTTCAAGACTTATTATGACTCACACTGTAATCGAGGCAGTGTAGTATTGGCAAAAGGTACAACTTCAATGGAACAGAAGAAAAAATCCAAATATAGACCCTCAGATATATGGTCAATTGATTTTCAATGAAGGTGCTAAGGAAGTTCAATGGGGGAAAGGATATCTTTTCAACACATGGTCCTTGAACAATTGAATATTCAAAAGTAAAAATTGAATTCAGGTTCTTACCGTATCATTCTATGTATAGGCATTGACTGAAAATGGATAATAGACTTATATGTAAAGACTAAAACTATAAAACACTAGAAGAAACCATGAAAGAAAACCGTAGTGACCTTGGATTTGGCCAAAGATTTCTTTAAAAGGACATAAAAGGCACACAATATAAAGGGGAAAAAATAGGCTAATTGGACTCTTTCAAAATTTAAAACCATTGCTCCTCAATGGATACTGTTAGAAAAATGAAAAGGCATGCCATCAACTGAGAGAAAACATTTGCAAAATATACATCCAACAAAGGACTTGTATCTACAACCCAATTAGAGATGGCCAAGAGGTTTGAACTGACACTTCACCAAAGATATTCTGGTGGCAAATAAGTGTAAGAAAAGGTGCTCGACATCATTAGTCATTGGGGAAATGCAATTTCACATCACCATGAGATAGATATCACTATGCAGCCAATAGAAGGACTAAAAATAAGACTGACCTCTCCAAATGTTAGCAAGGATATGAGGCAACTGGAAATTTCACTCTGCTAGTGAGAGAGCAAAATAACATAGTAACTCTGAAAAACAGATTGCAGTTTCTCAAACTGTTAAACATACCTTTATGACCTAATCATCTCATTCCTAGGTATTTTTTCCCCAAGACAAGAGAAATGGAAGTAAATATTCACCGGAAGTCTTGTGCATGAATGTTCACAGCTGCTTTATTTTTAACAGCCCCAGTGTGGAAATAGTTAAAATATTCATCAGCACATGAATGGATAAGTGAACTGTGTTGTATCTGAACACTCAGCAACAACTATTGATACATGAAGCAACATAAGATAGGAGTGTGGATAGCAAAGTGGCACAAGGAAACCTCTGGGGGTGACGCACGTCTGCATTATCTTGATTGTGTTATGTTTCACGGTGTGTATGTTCCTCGAAATTCCCCAGCTGTATACTTCAGTCAGGTGCAGTTTTTTTGTACCTCAATTATACCTTAATCAAGCTGTAAAAATTAATTATATTCAACTATATTTTTATATATTAAGCAACAGGCACTGGGAAAATGAAATTTTAAAAATATCATCTATAAGAGCACCAAGAATGTCAAATACATGAAAATAAATCTAATAAAAGATGTGCAATCCCTCTGCATTGAAAGTTAGATGACATGACTGAGAGAAATTACAGAGAACATACTAAAATGGAAAGATATTCCATGTTAATGATAGGAAAACCCAATATTTTCAAGATGTCAATTATCCTCTGAGTGATCCATAGATTCAACACAACTGCAATCAAAACCCCCAATGGGTTGATTCCAAGTCTTTGCTATTGTGAATAGTGCC
>NW_012104721.1:1367395-1374136 GCF_000951045.1 Mandrillus leucophaeus | reverse complement strand
AAAAAAAAAAAACCCAATGGGTTGGAGGGGTAGAAATTGAGAAATTATTTTTAAAATGTATATGGAAATGCAAAAGATCTAGGATAGTTAAGATAATGTTAAAGAACAAGACAAAGTTTGGTGGACTTATGTTACTAGATTTCAAGACCTAGTAAAAAAACTACAGTAGTTAAGACAGTGTGGTATTGACACAAGAAGGAACAAATAGACTGATGGAACAGAAGGTCTTGAAGAGATTCACATGTATATGGTTACACAAGTTTCACTGCAATTAAGTCAAGAAAGGATGTTTTTTCAACAAAGGCTGCTAGAGTAATTAGATATCCACATAGAAAAAAAATAATCTTGCCTCCTAGCTCATAACATACACAAAAGTAAATTCCAGATGGTTCATAATCTAAATATGAAAGGCAAAACAATGTAACTTTTAGAGGAAAACATAAGAGAAAATATATACACCCCTGAGTATGCAAAGATTTCTTAAACTGAAAAAAAGCACAAAACTTGAAAAAAAAAATGATGAATTGCATTTCATTATAAGTAATTAAAATGTTGGAAAGGAAAGCCACATAGTGGGAGAAATATTTGTGTTACATATATCCAATGAGACTCATATTCACAATTTAATAAGAATTCCTACAAAAAGTAAATTTAAAAGGCAAACAGCCCAATGGAAAAATGGACAGACAACCTGAACAAGCATTCCACAAAGGGTAATATCTAAATGGTCAATAGACATATGAAATAGGCAAAGTGTCATTACCCTCAGATAAATATAAAAAGGTAAATTAAAAACCCAAAACAATACTGTTACACACCCAGGAGAATGGCTAAAATGGAAAAGGCAGACAATACCAAGTGTTGACAAGAACAAGGAGCAAATGGAACCCTCCAACATTACTGTTAGGTGTTCACTATATAACCATAGTGAAAACTCTAGCAGAATTGACTAAAACTGAGCACATATATATCCCATGATTTAACATTTCTACTTCTTGGGTATATACCCAACAGGAATGTGTGCAAGTGTTCACTGAAAGACACATAGAAATATTCACAGTAGCACTTGCACTATCAGTCAAAACCAGAAACAATTCAAATGGTCATCAAACTATAGAATAAATAAATGGCAGTATCTGCACATTGTGGAAACAAACAAAACCATAACTATGTAGAGGAAGCTCAACCATGTGGTTATAATGTTGAAAAAAAGAGCCAGATACCAAAGAGAACATATGGTAGGATTCCATTTACATAAAGCTCATACCCAGAGAAGAGTAATCTACAATGTTGAACTCAAGGTAGTAGCCACTCTCAGGAGCAGTAGTGACTGAGAGGGCATGTGAAGGGGGCCCCGTGTGCTGGCCCGGCTCCATGACTTAATCTGGGTTCTGGTTATGAAGGTGTGTTCACCCTGTGAAAATTCACCCAGCTGTACCATTGTGATTGCTACCCTTTTCTTATATATGTATGTCACACTTAAGAAAAAAAAAAAAAAAAAAAGATTTGTTTGGCTTACTGTGGAAAGTGCTGTGATGGAAAGCAACAGGGTGCTGGAGAGAAAATCTGGCTGGGGTGGTCAGTCAGGGAGGGCTCTTTGGAGGAAGGGATGTTCGGCTGAGAGCTGGAGGGTGAGGTGGAGCCTGCTATGAGAAAAGCAGCCGGGAAGAGCTTCCAAGGCAGGGGGAACTGATGGACAAAGGCAGGAAGGTTGGGACATGAGTGAAGCTGTGATGCGCAGGAAGCTGGCTTGTGCCATCAATGAGAGCCAGTTCTGAGCATCTGGCCCCAACTCTGTGTTCAGTGAGGTCACCATGGTGACTTGGAATATGCAAATGATATGGGAAATCAGCAAATTGTATCAATCTGGATTTTTTTTTCCTCAGAAAATCGCCAGCTGTACAGCAATGACCATAGCTTGGCAGACCTGTCATGATTGGTCATTTAACCGTCTTTAAAATTCACTCTATTACATCCTTGGCTTTCTTCTCTATCCTGCTAGGAAAAAAAAAAATAAGTTTCTTTGGATGCAACCAAAGAGAACCTCTGGCTTCAGCTTGTCTGTTACTTACCCTTAGCTGTTAATTATTTTTGTTTTGTGTAAAACAAGAATTGGCAAACTGCGGCCCTTGTGTCAAATATGATCCGCGGCCTGCTTTTGTAAAGAATTTTATTTGTTTTTCATATTTGTCTATGGTTGCTTTTGCATTACAACAGCGGAGCTGAGTTGCTGCCACAGAAATCTTACAGATGGCAAAGCCTAAAATATTTGCTATTGGCCCTTTAAGGAAATCATTTGCCGACCCCTGTAGCTTGGCAATAGTCATCCAATCCCATGCACCCTTATGGCCAGTATTTTCTGCACCCACGTCAAATACCCAGTGCAGTATGCTGCTAGTGCATTCCCTTCCACAGGTACACCCTACCAATCCCTGCTGGTTAAATGTTTAGCTTTTGGGCTATCTCTGCTCAACAGCCACCAGTGATGGGGACCTTCCCCCCAGCCAGAGGTGAGGGATCTATTTCCCAGAGGCCATCTCCTCATCTGCTCTCTCAGACCAGTCCTGGTGCCAACTGTTGAAGGTTGGGTTCCCCAAAAGTAGAGGCTGAGAAAGAGTTTGAGTGCAAGATGCTTATTAGGGGGCCAATACCTGTGGAAGGAAGAGGGAAAAGTCTTGAGGTTGTGATTTTGTTGGGGGAAAGGGGAGCTCTGGTCCAGTCCTGACTACCAGGGTAGCCTGCACCAGCCAAAATGGCTGGAGATCTATATACCCAGCTGGGAAGGGCATGACCTCAGTGAGGGGTTCTCCACAGCTGAAGCTGACCCCGAAGGAGCCAGTGCTAGAGGCTGCTTGCAGATAGCACTCTGCCATTGGCAGCAATGTGTCCCTAAAGGAGGGTCTGGACAGCATGCACAAAGGTCTGCCATAATCCCCACCATGAGTCCCTGATGTCCCCACTTTCTCCCCACTGTGGCACCCTTTTATCATTTCTTCACACCTTCCAAAGCACTACATCTGAAAAACTAACCACACTGATAAAAAGGAAGAGAACTTCTGTCTGTCGGCAGGCTACTGTGTGCCAGTTGCCCTACAGAGGTGACCTCATGAGGGAAACCCGTTGACGCTCCACTCTGCAGACAGGGAGACTGAGGCTCCCCAAGGGGAACTGAACTGCCCAGGGTCACACAGCTGGGGAGTGCAGGGCTGGTATTCAGATATAGTTTGCCTGGCATTGCAATTAACCTGCTGTTTTATGTTTTGTTTGTTTTGTTTTGTTTTGTTTTTCCGCTCTAGGTCACCACCTCTTATAAAGCAATTATCATGTATCATAACACTTTATCAATCAAAGACAAATAATGGGCCATCAGATCTTCTGGCCTGTGTGAGCTGGTCAGAGTCACTCTTGCACAGACATAGGGACTTGCTGAATTGCACGCTCACCAGGGGTCAGGTGCCGCACTGAGCAGTGTGGATAATCCCCACGGCAGCGCCTGAGGTAGGTGCTGCTATTATCTCATTTTACAGATGAGAAATTGAGGCTTAGGAGAGGTTGAGTGATCTGTTGAAAGCAAGACATAGGTCTCTTTAATGACTGGACACAACTTCCTTCTTTCCTGGGTGGAAGAAAGTCTACCTCCAACAAAAGCAATTACTGTGTTTTTTCCCTTGTGTCCTCCTAAAGCGGGGATCTGCATAATCTTAAACTCTTGGAAATATGTAATGTAGCCCAAGCAGTCTCCATTGCCTTCACAGACCTGCAGGACCCTGGGCACACAGGATGAGACCTACTTGCTTATGGCAATGACAGGGCCTGGGAACAGAGTGCTGGAGCGGTGTCCAAGTATAAGGAGAGGTGTAGGGAAGAAAGCCAAGTGATCTGGGATTCTTTTCTCTCCACTGTTTTTGTTGTTTCATTTCTCCCTTGAAGATTCAGAATTACACAAGGAAGCATTTACTTCACTTAGTTTTGTTTTGTAACATGATGTTGTTAAACAGCATGGGCTCTGGAATCAGGCAGACCAGCATTCAAATCTGGATTCTGCTTCTTACTACCTGTGTGGCATCCACCCAAATGGCTTCACCTCTCTGAGCCTCACTTTCCTCATCTGTCAGGTCTGACTTAGAACATCCCTATCTCCTGAGCTGTTGTGAGGGAATGTTGATAAATCTAAACACACAGCACAGCCTGCAGAAACCTCAACAAATGGCAGTTGAGCTCTGGTCTCTATGGGACCCCAGCTCTTTGGCCACTCAGGTTGATGCCTCTTATTTTCAGCCCAAGATCATCCTCTCAGCACAGAAGCATCAGTTCATATGTGGCATCTCTTCTTCCCTCTTCAATTGCCAGAGAGTACTATCTCCCTGACCAAGGATGGATTCTTCCCATCACTTCTGAAGAACCACATAGTGAAGAAGTGAGGAGTTGGCCCTGGGAGTCAGGCTGGTTTGAGTTTCATTTGAGTCATTTCTTAGCTGGGTCACCCTGGACAAGTTTCTTAACCTCTCTGAGCTTCCAATGTCTCATCTGCACAATAGGTAAAATTGTACTCATGACATGGTACCATGGTGAGGGATCAATGGGCATGGCATGCAGAGGCTCCTTACATACTGACTGGTACACAGAAGGTGCTCAATAGATGCCTGTTCTCATCTCCTTCTGCTATTTTCACTTATTCTAAGCCAATACTTTCACAAGAGACTCCTAAGAGGTTGTATCCTAGCCCAGGCCTTTCTACAATCTCGGTATAGCTATTTAAAGAGACAATAATCGGTCATAACTTTGTTCTTAATAACGACCACAATAATAAAATGGCTACAATTTTGCATATAAAATCAGTCCCAGTTCATGCCCACATGATGCATGATGGGGAGAGTGGACATTCATCCACAACCACAGTCTCTGGGAATGAGAGGTACATGTGACAGTGCACTTACTTCTCAGAAGGACCCTATAAGTTGGAGACTATTATTATACTCACATTTCAAATAAAGAAACTGAGACTTGGAGAAGTTATGCTTTTTTTCTCTGGGCCACCCAATTGGTAAGAGGCAGAACTAGGATTTGAGCCCATGTTCTTCTCATATTCTAGCTGTGAAACAAATGTGGGAGCAATAGATAGACCTCTCTTGTTAGGCAGAGGCTAGCCATTCAAAATTTTCTAGCAGGAGTCAGCTTCGGTTATTAAAATTGTTATTTGAAGTGTATCTGAGAAGGAGAGAGGGAGGACAGACCCCCAGAGAAGCCAGTGCTGTGATGTCTTGATTTATTCACAGTCACAGAGAAATCACTAGCAACAGATCACTCTTTGTGGCTATATAGCAAACCCAGAAAAGACTTTGATTGGTTCTTCTGGATCACTTGTTCATTCTTGCACCAATCATTGTGGCCAGAGGGCAGCCATAGCAATGAAAAGGAGGGCAGAGAAGACACCCCTAGTGACAGTTCCATCAAAACCAACCATTCCTCCTTGAGATGCCACACTACTGGATGCTGTTCAGGGCATGGGCATGAATGTTACTTCCTCAGGAGGCTGCTCCCAACCACTTTACCAAAAGTAGACCCCACCCCTGACCCTGTTTGCCTGTTTAATGTTCTCAATAAAACTCACTGCTCTGCTATTATCTTCTTTATTTTTCTTTCCTTGCTAGAATATAAATAAACTCCTTGAAAAGAGGGGCTTTGTCTGATTTCTTGATTACTCTGTTCCTGGCGTCTAGAACATTTATAAAGTTGCTCGATAAATATTTTTGAATAAAGAAATGAGTAGGTGCCAAGAAGACACCACAGGGAAACGATAGTCTCTTCCACAAATGGTGCTGGGAAAATTGAACATCCACGTGCAGAAGAATGAAATTGGATTCTTACACCATACACAAAAATTAAAATGAATTAAAGACTTAAACATAAGACTTGAAACACTGAATTCTGAAAAGAGAACATAGAGAAAAACCATGTTGACACTGGACTTGGCAATGATTTCTTGGATAGGCCACCAAAATCACAGAAAACAAAAGTAAAAATAAAAGTAGGACTACATCAAACTAAAAATCTTATGCACAGAAAAGGAAACTATCAACTAAATAAAAAGGCAGCTTATGGAATGGGAGAGAATATTTACAAGCCATATATCTGATACAGGATTACTATCCAAAATATATAGGGAACTACTATAATGTAACTGTAAAAACCTCTGAAATTTTATAATGATTTTACAATGGGCAATGGAATTGAATAGACATTTCTCAAGAGAAGACATACAAGTTGCCTATATATATATATGAAAAGGTGCTCAATATCACTAATCATCAAGGAAATGCAAATCAAAATCATGAGATATCACCTCACATCTGTTAGGATGGCTATTATTTTAAAAATAGCAGAAGATAACAAGTGTTGTCAAAGATGTGGAGAAAAGAGAACCTTTGTACACTGTTGGTGAGAAAGTAAATTGGTGCAGCCTCTATGGAAAAGCATGTAGGGGTTCCTAAAAAAATTAAAAATAGTACTACTGTATGATCCAGCAATCCCACTTTTGGGTATATACCCAAAGAAACTGAAATCAGGACCTAGAGAGATATCCGGATTACATGTTGATTGCAGCATTATTCATGATAGTCAAGAAATGGAAGCAACCATTTTCATGATATTGATTCTTCCTATCCATGAGCATGGTATGTTCTTCCATTCGTTTGTGTCCTCTTTTATTTCACTGAGCAGTGGTTTGTAGTTCTCCTTGAA
>NW_012104721.1:1345588-1364445 GCF_000951045.1 Mandrillus leucophaeus | reverse complement strand
AAAAAGAAATGGAAGCAACCTCAGTGTTCATTGACAGATGAATGGATAAAGAAATGTGATATATACATACAACAGAATGTTTTTCAACTTTTATTAGAGAAGAAAATCCTGTCATTCAAGAAAATGTTGATGAACCTGGAGGACATTATGCTAAGTGGAATAAGCCAGATACTAAGCACAAATATTACACAATACCACGTATAGGAGGAATCTAAAATAGTCTCATAGAAACCCAGAGTAGAATGGTGGTTCCCTGAGGCTTGGGGGAAGGGGAAACAGGGAGATATCAGTCAAAGGGTACAATGTTTTGATTATACAATATGAATAAGTTCTAGAGATTTGTTGTGCATAGCACCTATAGTTAACAATACTGTAATCTATGCTTGGAATTTGCTAAAAGAGTAGATATTATGCTAAGTGTTCTTATAATCATCATCACAATAACACCAACAATCATAAAGAGGGCCCCAGGTAGAAAAAATCTAGGAAATACCATTTGGGACATAGGCCCTGGCAAAGATTTTGTGATGAAGACTCCAAAAGCAATTGCAACAAAAATAAATTGGCAAGTAGGACCTACTTAAAGAGCTTCTGCACAGCAAAAGAAACTATCAACATAGTGAACAGCCAACCTACAGAATGTAAGAAAACATTTGCAAATTATGTACCTGACAAAGGTCTAATATCCATAATCTATAAGGAACTTAATTAGGCAAATTAACAAGCAAAAAACAAAGAACCCCCTTAAAAATAGGCAAAGGACATGAACAGACACTTCTCAAAAGAAGACATATACATGACCAAAAAGCATATGAAAAAATGGTCAACATCACTAATCTTTAGAGAAATGCAAATAAAAACTGATATGAGATACCATCTCACATCAGTCAGAATGGCTGTTATTAAAAAGTCAAAAAACAACAGATGCTGGTGAGGTTGTGGAGAAAAGAGAACACGTATACACTGCAGACGGGAAGGTAAATTAGTTCAGCCCCCGTGGAAAGCAGTGTGAAGATTCTGCAAGTAACTTAAAGCCGAAGTACCATTCAACCTAGCTATCCCATTACTGGGTATACAGCTAAAGTAACATAAATTGTTCTATCAAAAAGACACATGCACTCATTTATCCACCATAGCACTATTCATACTAGCAAAGACATAGAATCAACCTAGATGCCCATTAACAGTGGACTGGATGAGGAAAATGCAGTACAAACATACCATGGAATACTGCACAGGTATAAAAAAGAACAAAATAATGTCCTTTGCAGCATGAAGGATGCAGCTAGAGGTCATTATCCTAAGTGAATTAATGCAGGAACAGAAAACCACAAACCACATGTTCTCACTTATAAGGAGGAGCTAAACACTGAGCAAACATGGACACAAAGAAAGGAACAATAGACACTGGGGCCCACCTGAGGGTGGAGGTTGGGAGGAGGGACAAGATAAAAAAACTAATGAGTGCTATGCTCATTACCTGGGTGATTAAATTATTTGTACACCAAACCCCAGTGACATGCAATTTACCCACGTAACAAAACTGCACATGTACCCCCTGAACCTAAAATAAAAGTTGGAAGAAAAAGAAGGGCAGGAGGAAACTTTAGGAGGTGGTGGGTGGGCTTATGGCACAGATTGTGGTGATGGTTTCACAAGTATATACTTCTCTCCAAACTCATCAAGGTGTATACACTAAATATGCATAGCTTTTTGTATGTCAGTCATACCTCAATAACGTAGTTTAAAAAGAATGAGTGGGGCAAAATTTTCCAGAGGATCTGGAGGAAGATAAAAGGGAAAAGAAACATAGCTTCTGAGCAGACATATACCACTGCCCACAGCAGCTTGCTATGGAGTTCTTGGCAATCATTTTTTTAGAAAAAGCGATAAAACAATTATTTTTTCAATCACAGAAAAAAGGATGTCAGTGGGAGGTCTGGGATCTTTGGCTTCTCACCTATCTCCTGGACTAGATAGGCACCTTCTTGATGGCAGAAACGGGGAACTTATTCTTCTCTGTATGCTTAGCACTTATCAGAGCCTGGCACATAGTAAGTGCTGAAATCAGGGTTCTGGATGAATAAGCCCAGCTGTAATAGCTTAGTCTGGGTTTCTGAAATGTTACTGTGTATTTGAATTACCTGAACATCTTGTTAAAACGCAGACTCTGACTCAGTAGGTCTGAAGGGAGACCAGAAATCCTGCATTTCTGACAAGCTCCCAGGTGATGCCAATGCTGCTGGTATGGACCACCCTTTGAGCAGCACATCTCAGTCTTCTGACAAGGAATCTCTGGGCGTCTCATTATGCAAAGAGAGCGGGCTCTAGGGAAAAAAAGTGATAGGAGGGTCAAGAGACCTGGATTCTAGCTCCAGATCTCCTGCCTAGGAGCTGGGGAACTTGGGCAAATTTCCACACTCCTCTGAACAACAATTCCAGCTGCCAGGTTAGGATTCCCCGCCCTGCGCTGTCCTGCCCTGTCCTGCCCTGTCCTGCCCTGCCCTCTCACACAGTGTCTGAGCTGCTGCAGTGAAGGCTGGGACTAAAAGGGCAGCATTTAAGGCTGAACCAGACTCATCACCGCCCTGGGTAAGCTTTGAGATCACATACATTAATACGCTTTGCAAGGATGTGAGGAAAAGTTAAGATCAACCAACATACCCTGCAGAAAAGAATGCCTGAACTCTCGCAGCTGCCACCCAGCAGGCTGATCTCAGATTTTATATTTAGCCCTACCTCATAAATTCTCTGCCATCCATATTCTGGTAGTCGTCATTTTTTCTAAGCCGGCTCTTTCTAACCAGATGGACCCCCTCTTTACTAAGGACCTTCTGATCTCTCACTCCCACCCCATCCTCTTCTTGAAGAAAACAAAATCAAAGCCTCTTTTATACCTTTGTCAATGCCTCACGAGCAATAATAAAATAATAGCTCAACATTTATTAAGTACTAACTCTATGCCAGTTCTACGATAAGATCCTTACCTAGACTGTATTAGGGTTTCCCAAATGGTAAACATTGATTATAGCATGTGATACAGACACATGTTGTTTTGATCATTATGTTATTTATAAGTCACCTTGTATTTATGGTAACTAGTACTGTCTTTCCACTTAGGGTAGCACTGTAAAGTCTAGTTTAAAATAAATATAGATAAAATGAGTCAACACAAGAGGAAAGCAAATCAAAACCATAATGAGATACCACTTCATGCCAACTAGAATGGCTGCAAGAAAACATACCAACAAACAAAGAAAAACCCAGATACTAACAAATGTTGGCAAGGATGTGGAGAGGTTGGAATTCTCATCCACAGCTGGTGGGAATATAAAATGGTTCAGCTACTTTGGAAAAGAGACTGGTAGTTTCTCAAAAGGTTAAACAGAAAATTACTATGCAATCCAGCAATCCCACTTCTAACTATATAACCACAAAGAAAATGTATGCCCATGTCAAAATTTATACAGGGATCTTCCTAGAATTATTCATAATAGCCCCAAACTGAAAACAACCCAAATGTCCATTAACTGATGAATGGATTAATAAAACACTATGGAACATTATTCAGCATTGAAAGGAATGCAGTACTCATGAATGCTGCAACATGAATGAATCTTGAAAATATTTTGCTAAGTAAAAGAAGCCAGCCATAAAAGGTCACATATTTTATAATTCTATTCATATGAAGTGTCCTGAATAGGCAAATCCATGGAGACAGAAAGTAGATTAGTGGTTGTCTATGGCTGACAGGAGGAGTTTTAGGTGGGGAGAATAAGGAGTGACTACTGAAGGGTGCAGGGTTTCTTTTGTGGGGATTAACAAAAATTGGGATGCCTGAAAATGTCCTGTGTTGATGGTTTGCACAACTCTGTGAATATACTAAAACCACTGAGTTGTATGCTTTCAACTGGTAAATTGTATGATATGTGAAGTATGTATTAATAAAACCATTATAAAACATGTAAAGAACGTATTAGATAATACTATAGTTGGAAAGCTGATCACAATCTCAAAAGGCACAATCTCCAGTGCCATAATCCCAAATGTTGAAATCCAGAAAGATCACAACCCGAAAATATAATTCTGGAAAAAGAATTTTACAAATTATTTTAAAAGTATTTATTTACATTTTTAAAAAGAGATTTGGGGCTGGGCACGATGGCTTATGCCTGTAATCCCAGCACTTTGGGAGTCCGAGGCGGGAGGATCACGAGGTCAGGAGATTGAGACCATCCTGGCTAACACGGTGAAACCCCATCTCTACTAAAAATACAAAAAATTAGCCAGGCGTGGTGGCGGGCATCTATAATCCCAGCTACTCGGGAGGCTGAGGCAGGAGAGTCGCTTGAACCCGGAGGTGGAAGTTGCAGTGAGCCGGGATCGCGCCACTGCACTCCAGCCTGGGAAACAGAGGGAGACTTCGTCCAAAAAAAAAAAAAAGAGGAGGTTTTAAAAAAAAAAAACAAAAAAACATAAATCCACAACAGAACTCCTCATAGGGCACTTTATATAATAAAAGAGGCAATCATAGATATATATTTTTGCGAAAACAGGGGCATAACTGTTATGAACAGGTGACTCTTATTCATAAAGGAATAGTATAAGTGTACATCACTATGGTTGGTAATTGCGTGCACCCAACTCTATAACTGCAGTCACCTGAAATACCATGATGGACAGTCTAAGCCTATTGGCGAGACTGGCCAAAAACATGGACGGGTCCGCACTGCTTTATCATAGCACTAACCGCCCAATGGTCAAGATCTTGACAAATTTTAACTTTCACAAATGTAGATGCACAAAAAGGACATGCTTTCACTTACTGAGGGAGTTTTAATGTTTTTATGGATTTGCACAATGCTTACACACTAAATCAATGTTGTGACAATGAACTTTCAAGGAGTCACATTTGCAAAAAGAATGCATGCAGAGAATTACAACTCTCTAAAAGTCTTTACGTAATTTACACTTTCAGGATTGGAGATGATGTGAAGAAATAGATAGCATAGTGATTGTAAAAAACAATGCTGATAATTTAAAACAGTAAAAAAAAAACTAAAGAAAAAACAAAAAAGAAAAAGAAAATTTGACATATGAAAATGTATATTACAGGGTTGGGTAGATTATGAGCAATTGCGCAGTTAGTCCATAAGAGCTGGCCAGCTTTCACGATCATTAACTCTATTTTGAAGTCATGTATCACAATGAATAGCTGTTTTTCTTTTTCTTTTAGGACATCGCTTTCCTTGGAGAATATATTCATATTCAATTTCTACCTGGCACTTCTCTTTTTAAAATTCTTCTATGATTCGATGTACATGAACATGAGCATTCCCTATTCAGTTTTCCCCTCTTCTGTGCCATGATTCTAATCCTGTTTTGGGTACCCAGAAGTCCATTTCATGAGTACTTACACAGAACACAAATTTGGTGGAAAAAATATTGGTGATCAAATAGCAGCACCATTGCATAAGTGTCTTCTTATCCTACCATTTACATAATTATTTTTGAACCAGTCAGTAACTTTGCTTAGTTTCTTCAGACAAATGTAGCTTTAATTCATTAAAAGCTCCTGGAATGTCATCAGCTGGAAAGGAATGCCAATGCAGGAAAACAACACATTTTTAACCCAAAGTTTCCCTTGTATGGCATGGTCAGCCAAGCTACTCATCTGAATTTTCTGCCAAATGCATTGGGCTGAATGGAAAAAACAAACTTTATTGGTAACACCTTGAAACTCACTTTTAGAAACCTTAATCACACCTAATTCCAAATCTGTTACTATGGTTTGGAGATTGAAATTGGTTTTCTTCTCCATAAAGGAAATATCAAGGTAATAATTCTTCTTGACATAATGCAACTATTCTGTGATTGAGATTTTCAGAATTTTAGATGACAGGGATTTTAGACTTCAGGAAGTTTGATATTTAGGGATTTCAACGTACGGGATTATAGCTTCTGAGACTGTGTTTTCAGGATTATGATCCAAATCCCTACAGATGGCACATGAATATTAAAAAAAATTGAAGAGGCTGGGCTCAGTGCTCACACCTGTAATCCCAGCACTTTGGGAGACTGAGGTGGGCGGATCACAAAGTCAGGAGATCGAGACCATCCTGGCTAACATGGTGAAGCCACGTCTCTACTAAAAAAACAAACAAACAAAAAAACAAACAAAAAAAACCATAGCTGGACTTGGTGGTGAGCACCTATAGTCCCAGCAGTTTGGGAGGCTGAGGCAGGAGAATCGCTTGAACCCAGGAGGCGGAGGTTGCAGTGAGCTGAGATCATGCCACTGCACTCCAGCCTGGGCAACAGAGTGAGACTCCATCTCAAAAAAAAAAAAAAAAATTGAAGAGATAGTTATGGTAAAGTTTAGGAAACACTAGATATAGATCAGTAGTCCTTCCAATAACCCTTTGAGATAAATGCTACTTTCTTTTCCTGTTATATAGGAAACTGGCTTCCAAGAGTTAAATTACTCATCCAAGGATATAGACTTCAAGTGAGTTTTGAACCCAGACAACTGACTCCAGAACCAGTGCTCCTACCTGACATGCTATACTGCTTCCAGTGTCCCCAACCCCCAAGTTCAGCCCTAGTCAAACTTTGTATAATGATGCCCCTTGCCAGTCTCTCTGACTTGGATCTGACCTGTACCAGTGAGCATCACCTACTGCTTGACAGAGGCTGTAAGATGACACAGAAAATACTAGTAATAATTCCAGGCAGTGGGAAAGAACAAACTCATTGTACAGAGGGGGAAACTGAGGACGAGGTCATATAGATAGTCAGAGACACCACCAGGACTCCTTGGGAGAGCTCTATGGCCAAGATGGCCAGTTATTCACCAAATATCATCCCTTCCAGAAGAAGGGCTATCGCTGGGAAATGCCTGCTCAGCCAGGGACGTCATTTTCCAGATGCCCTTACAACTACATGTGACCTCAGTGGTAGCCAGTCTTCAAGATGGTCCTCAATGACCCCTGCCCCCTGTGTGGCCTCCTCCCACAGTGAATATGACTGGCCTGTGTAACTAATAGCTATTACTACAAAAATGATGGTGTATAATTTCCGAGGGTAGATCATAAAAGATATTGTAGCTTCTACCTTGCTCTCCTGGATCACTTACTTTGGGGAAAACCAGCTGCCACGTTCTGAGGATACTCATGCAGCTCTATGGAGTAGTCTATATGACAAAGAATTGAGGCCTTTTGCCAACAGTCATGTGAGTGAACCATCTGGGAAACAGGTCATCTGGCTCCAGTCAATCCTTCTGAGCACTGCAACCTCATGAGAAGCCTTGAGCCAAAACTACCCAGCTAAGCTTCTCCTTAACTCTTGACCCACAGAAACCATAAGGTAATAATACTTATGGCTTTATCCACTAAGTTTTGGGATAATTTGTCATGTTGCAAGACATAACTAGTATACCCTATGACTAATTCTTGCCAATGGAATGTGACCTGACAGGTTATGTGCCACTGCCAAGCACGTATGGTTAAGATCCAGTTTCTTCCCCCTCCCACAGAGATTTTTTTTTTGAACAGATATCTATACACTCAGGTCCATAGCAGCATTATTCATACTAGCCAAGAGGTGGAAGCAACCCAAGTGTCCATCAATGGATGAATGCAAAAACAAAGTGTGGTCTACACATACAACGGAATATTATTCAGCCTTAAGAAGGAGAGAAGTTCTGACACATGCTCTGTACAGCATGGAAGAACATTGAAGACATTATGCCAAGTGAAATAACCCAGTTGCAAAAGGACAAATACTATATGATTTCACTTATGTGAAGTACTCAGAATAGCCAAATTCATAGACATAAAGTAGGATGGTGGTTGCCAGGGGCTCAGCGGGAGGGAATGCAGAGTTAGTGTTTGATTGCTATGAAGTTTCAGCTTGGGATGATGAAAACATTCTGATGATGAATAGTGGTGATGGTTGCATGACAATGTGAATGTACTTAATACTACTGAACTGTACACTTGAACATAGTTAAAATGCCAAATTCTATGTTATGTATATTTTACCACAATAAAAAAAGGCATTGTGTGCCGAAAAGGAGTTATTTCTTCTGCTGTCCTGTACACACTCAACTAAATTTCTGCAAGAGCTGGGGCTTGTGGGTTGAGTAACATGTTTTTCTAGCCAATATTTGCTGGGCAGTGTCCTGCTGTGAACAAAAAGGGGAGGATCCCTGTACTTAGGATCTAGGTTCAGCAGCATGTGACAGGTATCCAAAGCAATAGTGGCTTAAGCCAGACAGAAATTCATTTCTCCTGCATACAGTCTGGAGATGGCAGTGTCAGGCTGGCTGCTGACTCCGTTCCATGAGGTTATTCAGGGAACCAGGCTCCTCTCTTGTATTCTGCCATCCCTAGGATGTTTCTCTCACTTATGTTGCTCAAGACAGTTTACTACTACATCCACTTTAAGCAGCAAAGAGAAGAAAGAAGGGAAGAAGAGGCATGTTTTCTGCCTTCAAGAAACAGTCATTTTGGTTCTCTGTACTAGAAGTGGAATGTAACTACCACTTGCCGTACTGTCTGTCCCTCACATCCTCCAGTGGGAAGCCCCCACAGAGATCTTGGGAGCCCCATGTTGACTATGATAGAGCCCCAGCATGGGTAGAATCTGGATCCCTGCATCACTTCATGGAAGGTTGTCTGCCAAACATCTGCATAGGACTTTGAATAAGTAAGAATAAACCTCAAAGGTGTTAAAGTACTGAGATTTCAGAGTTTATCTGGTATAGCCACCAGCATTATTTTAACTAACACAGTCTTATGATTGAAGCTTGGGAAGCTGGATGACACTATAAGACTGAGGCTAGGTTGGGCAATGAAAAGATGGTTCTAGAGTTGGGAGACCCTCGTGCAAGTCCCTTTGACCCCACTTACAAACTATGTGGGCTATTCAAACTCTTCCGGTCTTGGTTTGCTCAAATGTAAATTGGAGATAATGAGAATACAAACTACACTATTTGTTGTGTGGACTGAATGAGGGAATCTGCAAAAGAGACAGCTGAGAAAGATCTGCTTGAGGCAGTGACAGACACCTGTACCCTTGCCATTCTCCAAAGAGGGGAACAGATGGGCAGTTAGACTTGGGCACAGCACATCATAACTCACAGCTTGATGTGAAGCAAATGGCCCACTGGGGGTGCCTAATCTCTAAGTCACGGTTGAATACCCAGACTCAGGCAGGAAGCCATCTGACTTGGATTTGGCAGTATCTCCAATTTGAGACCTAAAATAGCCCAGCCAAGAACTTACTTGGTTGGCTTTTGGGTACTTAAATTGGGTTTGCCACATGGGCCGATTTTTTTTTCCCAGGTAGCCCAGGAATGACAGTCAAGTCCTCCTGTCTTTAAATCTCAACTGGACAGTGCTGGCTTAGAAAAGCAGGCATGCTCACTGCTCGGGCTGCCACTCCAGGGAGTATGACAACCACACAAGTGTCAGGGTCAAAGCCACAGATACTTCAGAGGCTGCACAGAGAATGTAAGAGTGTGAAGATGCCGGGGCTCACATAGCAGCAGGTGGTGGGTATTGTGAATCTTATGGCACATCAGGCAGGTCCACAGGCTCATTTCATCCCATAGCTGAACGAAAGGCTCAAATCTGAGTTTATTGCCTTCTGGTGCCCCAACTTTTCCAGATTAATCCCCATTAATTGAAATATAACATGAGTCACATAAGTAGTCTTCTTAGTTTGCTAGTGTTACTATAACGAAAATGCTACAGACTAGATGACTTAAACAACAGAAGTTTATTTTCCCACAGTTCTGGAGGCTGGATGTCCAAGATCAAAGTATCAGCAGGGTTGGCTTCTTCAGATGCCTCTCTCCTTGGCTTGTGGGTGGCCATCTTCCCCTGTGTCTCAATGTGGCCTTTTCCTTGGACACACACATCACTGTCTCTTCCCCTTCTCATGAGGACACTAGTCCTATTGGATGGAGTCCTCTATGAACCTTAATCACCTCTTTAAAGGTCTTATCTCCAAATACAGTCGCACTCTCAGGTACTAGGAGTTAGGGCTTCAACATAGGAATTTTAGGGGAATGCAATTCAGTCCATAATAGTAATTTAAAGTATTCTAGGAGCCACACTTTTAAAAATATGAAGAAAATAATGAGATTAATTTACTTATTTAACCCAATATATCAAAAATATCATCATTTCAATATGTAATCATTAATAAATATTAATGAGACATTTTACATTCGTTTTAAAAATACTAAGTCTTCAAAATCTAGACTGTGTTTTATACAGCTCCATTAGGACCAGCCACATTTAAAAAACCTAGTAACTACATGTTCTAGGTACTTGATGCCCTCAAGCCCACCAGGAACTGTCCCATATCTGGGCCTTTGCCTACACTGTTCCCTCTGCCTGGAATAGCCTTCTCTCCTTTCCCCACTCATACTTCAAGGGCTTAGCATTACATGTTACCTTGTCCCCAAAGTCTTATGCAATCCCCCAGAAGGAGGGTTTCCCTTTTTCCCTGTGTCCTCACAGGACCCCATACCCATCTCTGTTTGAGTGCCTGCCATACCAGCTTATTATCTTTTCAATGTCACTGAAAGGCCAAAACCATTTCTGAGCCACCAGCACATAGCACATTGCTTGGCACATGGTAGACACGCAATAGTCATTGCTGGTTTTAGGGGCAATTGGGGGCTTGCTCTGAGATGAAGGTATTAGATTACCAGGAAAATTTGTTGTAAAGTTCCCCCATTATTGTGTGTGTGTGTGTGTGTGTGTGTGTGTGTGAGAGAGAGAGAGAGAGAGAGATGGGTCACAGTAAAGAAAGTGGTAGAAAATATTGCTTAGGGTATTATTGTTTCCAGAGAGACTCTGAACCAAGGAGTTAGGATTTGAGGCTGTATGTAGCTTTAATAGTTGTTCCATTCTTAGTTTACGATCTTCTCTAAGAAATGTTTGGGCCTTGATATACAGCTACAAGGCACTGTACATCTGAAGCTGATGGGCTTATAATCATCAAGAAATACATGATTAATTTCACAAGGGTGGCAGGGCAGTTTACCAGCTGAGTGACCTAAGGGCAGTTTTGACCTATAATATGGGTCTCAGGGTCCCCCTGTTGCACAACTCCAGGGCACTGCAGAGTGACCATATGAATGGTGTCCCTGGAGCTGAGCATGCACAGCCTGTGTGACTGGATGCATTCATCCTGAAAGTCTACCTGTAGGTGAACATCTATGACAGACCACTGACTTTAGACATCTGAGCCAGGATCTCAGGAGATTAAACACAGGGAAACTCAGAACATAAGAAACTGTGTGCATTCACACACACACACATGCTGCCCACATCCAGAAGAACTGTAGCACAAAGGCCTATATAAACTCAGTGTTTTGGAAATTGGAAAGCATTCTCTCATAGAAACAGGGCCCACATAGGGGCTTTTCTCCCCAGGTTAGCATTTGGGACACAATGATTATCTTTAAAAACAAAATAGCTGGCTGGGCGCGGTGGCTCAAGCCTGTAATCCCAGCACTTTGGGAGGCCGAGACGGGTGGATCACGAGGTCAGGAGATCGAGACCATCCTGGCTAACACAGTGAAACCCTGTCTCTACTAAAAATACAAAAAACTAGCCGGGTGAGGTGGCGGGCACCTGTAGTCTCAGCTACTCGGGAGGCTGAGGCAGGAGAATGGCGTAAACCCAGGAGGCGGAGCTTGCAGTGAGCTGAGATCCAGCCACTGCACTCCAACCTGGGCGACAGAGCGAGACTCCGTCTCAAAAAAAAAAAAAAAAAAAAGAATTAAAAACAAAATAAAAATGAGTCTCACAATATTGTCCAGGTTTGTCTCTAACTCCTGGGCTCAAGCTGTCCTCCCACCTTAGCCTTCCAAAGTGCTGGAATTACAGGCATGAGCCACCGCCATGCCCAGCCCAATGATTAAGTTTTAAGCTAATATTCTTGGGCTTTTCCCTTCAGATGAAAAAAAGGACATGAACTTCCTCCTTTGTCCCATCTATTTTCTACTTAAATCAATTATAGAAGACAAATTTCATGTGCGTGAAACCTCTTCTGGCTAGAAGAGGTCTGAAGTGGGACCCACTAGGATGTAGAGTGTAAGTCAGAGAACTGGGTTTGAATTCTGGCTCCACTGTGTGATTTTGGACAAGTTGCTCAATCTGAGCTTCAGTTTCTTTATCTGTAAAGATATTCCCATCCCTATCCCATAATGCTGTGTAGCATAATTGAGACAGGGTACATGAGGACCTAAGCACAGGCTGTGCGAAGTGTATCAGTCAGTTGTACTGTGTAACAATCTCGAAATGTCAGTGGCATATAACAATGAGCATTTATCTCTCATTCCTGTGATTGCAGGGTTGGTTGGGACAGCTCTGCTTCAGGCTATGGATCTGAAGTTTTGGCTAAGGTATCTCTGCTCCATTATCTCCTTTTGGGGCCCAGTCTGGAGAGGCAGCAGCTAAGTGAAGCGTGTTCTTTCCACAGTAATGTAGGCAGATAAGGGGGCAAGCCCAAGTATGCAAGTACATTTCAAACCTCTGCTTGGCCAAAGTGAATCATATGGCTGAGCCCAAAGTCAAGGTCTGGAGAAGCAAAGTCTGTCAACCATGGGCCACAGCAGGAGTGAGGATGTAGCATATGATTATGAGGGAGTGAGAAGTTAGGACCAGTAATTCGTTACTACAAATAGAAATAGCATACACATAGAATTATCATCTGTTCATGTTCACTCATCCAAATATTTCAGTGGAACAAAATGGGTAGTTCTTAGAGTATCTTCTTCTTTCAAAGAAATGTCTTAGGCATTGTGGCAGAAGATGAGTATATGGTATAAAAACGTAGGAGATTGCCGATGGGTAAGGGGAAGGACATGTTCCCAGAAGAGGTCGCCCCATCCTTCCATCTTGATTCTGGCCCTAACAGTAAAAAGATCATGCCCCGAACCAGCACTGAGGCCATCAAAGGAAGAAATGTTTCTACAGTTACCTGGCCAGGGTAGCTCCTAAATCAGGTATGTAAAGGTTGCAAAATGATGCTTCATCTTGGGCATTAATGTCATCAAGGAGCCCTGAGAGTTGACAGGGTAGAGAAATCATTTTAGAATTCACCCAGAAGGTAAGCATTAACCTGGGCTTAAGAGGATGGGTTATATCTGATAAGCAGAGGGGAGCTTATCCCCTTTCAGAAAGGGGAAGGGCATGAGCAGAAGCCAATACTCGGTGGCAGAAAGCAGCAGACATTTATTATTGTAGCTTGTAAGTCATGAGGCTGGAGGTTGGCTGATGTGGGTTGGGTTTGCTCATACGTCTTTGAGTCTGGTGAGGCCTCTGCATTAGTCTGGGATTTCCTGGGGGCACCTCAGCTGGGGCCATTCTACTCTGTGTGTATCTAGTTTTCCTCTTGGACCCGCAGACTGACCTGGGGACATCCTTCTTGTGGTCATGGCAGAAGTTGAAGAAGGCAAGGTTTGGGATTGACACATATCAGTATATCAATTCTGCCTCATTCTAGTGGCCAAAGCAAGTCATATGGCTGAACTTGTGTATTGCAGGGGGTGCTACAAAGTTACATGGCAGATGGCATGCATACAGGAAAGGGTAAAGAATTGGGATCATACGTGCAAACCTACTAGAAAAAGTCTGGTAGTAGTAACAAGGTAAGGGTTTTACAGAACATTGCAATTGAAGACTCATGATTCAGAAATCCCATCTCAGACTCCAGTGACTGGGAAGTCCCCTCATGGTATCCCTGCCTTAGGCTATGACAGTCCAGCTTCTATGTCTACCTCTCCCGTGTGGCTTACCATGCCTGGGGAAGATTATTCTGTCACTGAATGACTTGTAGGAAGTTCTTCCTGGCATCTAACTCCTTCCTGCTTCCTCCCCAATTCTAGTTCACCATGTAGGCTTTTGGCTTGGCAGCCATCCACGCATCTGAAGACAATCCACTGACCCAGTGGTTCTGGTTTATCACACCCTAAGTGAGACAACCATGGCTGCATTGGCACAAAGCGGAGGGGGACTTTTACCCTCTCAATGGGCTGCTGTAGCTCTACTAACCCAGGAGATGTACTTGACATCTTCCCTTCCCTCATGCTCATATCCAGACCTAGTCAAGTCCTCTGAGTTTAGCCTTCAATGTCACTCTCCTCTCTCCAGTCTAAGCTGCCATCACCTCTTGCTTGGACCAGTGTGGTAGCTTCTTCACTGCCCCCCACCACCACCCCGCCCTATAATCTACTTTTCACGCTGTGTCAGAAGTCATCTTTTTACAATGTGAATGTGTTCTCATGGCACCCACTGCTAAAAATGCTTCACCTTCAAGCACATCTTGTTCCACACCATGCTCTCCAGCCTTGACCCTGGCAAGCATCCTCCGGAACCCCAGACCCTCCTTGTTCAGTTCACTGTTTTTCTCCCTTCAGGCTCCCGCTCATCTGTCAACTTGCTCAGGGAGCTCTGCCTTATCTCCTTGCCAAGGCTAGATTGCTGGGTTACAAGCTCTCTAGCAACACAGCCTTTTCCCTTGCACATCGCTGAGCACCTCTAACTTTCATTTCTGTGATGGCTTGGTTAACATCTGCCTCCGCCACCATCCTGTAATGGGGCATGCACACTGGCTGGTGAGGATGCCTCACCTGATCTGTGATCTGTGGCACTTGCAAATTCCCACGGTGTAAATGCAACTACCTTGGAAGATTTCAAGATACCAACAACGGCGCCTTGCAAAATCCCTGAAAATGCAATAATCGGCTGTCATGAGCTGGTGTGAGCCAGCTCGAGCATACCATTGAGGTGAGGCTTATATCTGGTGTTGCTCCCTAGTGACCGATATTGCATCTGGAAAATAATTAAAGAGCCAAAGCAAGGCCGGGCATGGTGGATTACGCCTGTAATTCTACCACTTTGGGAAGCTGAGGCAGGCAGATCACTTGAGGTCAGGAGTTTGAGACCAGCCTGGCCAACATGGTAAAATCCCATCTCTAATAAAAATACAAAAAAAAAAAAAAAAAAAAAAAAAAAAAAAGAACTAAAGCATTTGGTGAATGAATGAATGAATGAGCAATGGTGAAGTTTCAATGAGCCTCAGGACAGCAACTGCTGTTTCCAGAAGATGGAAGACATTGAGTGCTTGCCCCAAGAAAGGAATAAGGGAGCCATGACATTTCTGTCCTCTGAAGACTGCTTATAACAAACATGTCTATCAGGCACAAATCCAAGTGCTTTACAAATACTAACCCACTCAATCCTCACGACAACTAAAAGGCAGATACTATTACTACCCTGGTTTTACAGCTAAGGAAACGGAAACTCAGAGATATGAAGTCATTTTCCAAGGTCATTTGGAGTTGGCTTTGAAACCAGGCAGTGTCATTGCAGAACCAACATTCTTACCCACTGTGCTGTGTTGCATTAGGGCCAGCCCTGGGGATAAGATGTGTGTTCCATTTGTGTCCCAATCCCTGTATATCGACCCCACAATCAGTGTGTGCTCTTCAGCCCACTGTCCCTCAACAAAGAAATGAAGTGGCAAAGGTCTAGAGATGAGGTCCTGCAATGATGAAGCAGATGTGGACTCTTCTGGAGAAGGACAGAGTAAAAAGATCAAGGCTTTTCAAGGGCCATATAATAACCAAGGAGATGGACTTTAAATATTTACTTACTAAATTCAAATAGGAAATTGACCTGGCTAACTTTTACAAAGGGAACCATTCAAACCTGGGAGGTGAGTTTGCAACATTAGTATTTGTACAATGTTCTTCCCTGCATGTGATCTCATTTTGCCTTGATGACCACCCTGGGACATGGGAATAATTGTGCTCATTTGAATAAAATGAGGACACCAGAGCTCAGAGAGATTGGGTGATGTACCCAACGCCACAAAACCATCCATCAGCAGAACTGGGCCTGGGTCCCAGACCAGATGATGGCCAGCCCCAGCCCTCTGTTGCTGGTTCAGTGTTACTTCCCAAGCAGGTCCGGTAGAATCACAGCTGCTCAGAGGAAGTCAATTCCTGGAGCTAATTATGCTGAGCGCCAGCAGAAAGCGAAAATGTAATTAGTTTCAAAGGAGCTTTGTACAGATTCTGGAGTGACAGCCTAATATTGCAATAGTAAGATTCAGGAATATGTCTAACTTTTGATGTACTTGTTCATTTAACAAATTGGCTCCTAGCTACTATGTGCCTACTCTGCATAAGGATCATTGGGGTTGAAGGTAAATTCCTTCCTTTATTCTATATACGGCATTGAGGATCATCCAAAAGAAAACAAAAATAATAATGTCTTAGTGTGGGAGAAAAATGGCATTCAAAAATGGTAGAAGGAAAGGTTGGGACCATTTGATTGAGGGGGAATTTTGAATATTGGGGCCAGGAATTTGGTTTTATCCTGTAGGAAAAGGAAGTCCAATGAAGGTTTTTTTGTTTGTTTTTGCAGTCAGGATCTTGTGCTGCGCTCCAGATTGGAATGCAGTGACATGATCATGGCTCACTGCAGCTTCGAACTCCTGGGGGAGTTCAAGCTGATGCCATCCTCCTGCCTCAGCCTCCTGAGTAATTGGGACTATAGGTGTGCACTACCACATCTGGCTACGTATTTTATTTTATTTTAATTTTAAAGATAGGGTCTTGCTACATTGGCCCCCCATTAGGGCTTTTAAGCAAGGGAATGAACTAACCATCCTCCTCCTCCTCACAATACAAACAATAGCTACTGGCCAAGCGTGGTGGCTCACGCCTGTAATCCTAGCACTTTGGGAGGCTGAGGCGGGCAGATCACCTGAGGTCAGGAGTTCAAGACCAGCCTGGCCAACATGGTGAAACCCTGTCTCTACTAAAAATACAAAAATTAGCTGGGTGTGGTGGTGGACACCTGTAATCCCAGCTACTCGGGAGGCTGAGGCAGGACAATTGCTTGAACCTGGGAGGTGGAGGTTGCAGTGAGTCAAGATTGTGCTATTGTACTCCAGCCTGGGTGATAGAGTGAGACTCCATCTTTTAAAAAATAGAGATAATAAATAACAATAATAGCTACTGTTCACAGAGCTCCTGCTGAAGCTTTTAACCCTCACACCCACCCTATGAGGTCAGAACGCATGTGAAGCCCACTTAACAGGTGAGAAGCGTGAGGCAAAGAGGTAACAGAGCACCTAAGGGGCAGAGCTTGGATGCGAAGCCACATCGATCTGAATTCAGTATACTCTCACCCTGAACACCGCAGCATCTTTGCTTTTAAACGTAACCTGGGCAGCACATGGGGACAGAGGTTTGGGAGGCACCGACATTTAGTTCAGTGGTTCAAGATATGAGAAAGGCTGAATTTAAGGAGAGAGAAAGGAGAACCAGAGAAGCAGGGAGAGAAACGGTAGCTGTGTCAGGCAATGCCAAGAAAACCACACCAGTGGGAATTTTAAGAAGCAAAGGAGGGAGCAACGGTGCAGAAAGTTACCTAGAGGCCAGGCAGGATGGGGATGGAAAAGGAACCGCAGAATTTGCCAAACTGAGAGGGCGTCCAGGACTTCACAGCATTTTCAGAGGAGTGGTGGGGGTGGGTGCCAGATTGCCGTGGGCTGAGGAATGCGTGGGAGGTGAAGACAGGGCTGGCAGCCTGTCAACTTACTCTTTCAAGAAATATGATAGTGGGGGGGAGGGGAAAAGGGAAGATGGTGGAAGGAAAGGCTTTCTGGGGAGATGGAGGTTGGGAGAGACTTGAGCAGTTGTGAGCCAGAACGAAAGGAGAAGCTGAAGGCAAGAGTTTGAAGCCTACAAGGCAGGGAGCCTGTCCCTAAGAGAGGTCCAGAGGGAGGTCCAAGGAACAGATGGAGAGCAGAGCTGGTGGGGGCTCATGTGGCTGGACTTCTCCAGGCCTGTGCAATGGAAGAGGTGGAAGTATCCATCTCTGTGGCCCCCAGCAACTTTAATAGTCTTTCCTTCTTCCCCTTTTCCTCTTCCTTCCTTCCTTCCTCTCTAGCCACAAATATTTATTGAGCACATACTATGCACCAAGTCTTGTGCTAGGTTCTGTGGCTATTATAATGAACAGGACAGTGTATATCATCCTTACAAATGAGGAGACAAATATTATACAAGAAGATGGACAAATGTGTGTATGTCTACACGTTGTATAATACTAAAGTGGGCAATGTTCATTGGGCACTTTCAAGGTATCAAGACCTTTATAAGCATTTAATAACTTTTACCTAAAAATCCATCCCCTACATTAAAACCTACAAGACCCTACTGGTATTACCTTTTGCAGACCAGGAAACTGAGGCACAGAGGGCTCAGATGACTGACCAAAATCACACAACTTAGATTTACCTGTTTCTAGACACAAGCACTTAACTGCCACCCGGTCCTGACTATGTTGAGAGCTGCGGACACCAGTATGAACAAGACCTGCAGGGTGTCTAGGGCTGGGAAGAAGCCACAAGTTCATTTACACCCTTTCCCTCAAGGTGTGGTCCCTGGACCAGACATAATGGCATCACTGGGGAGCTCGTCAGACACGCAGGCCCTTCAGCCTACTGTGATCTACTAGACCGTGATGTGTAGTTTAAACATGACCCGCAGGTGTCTGGTGTGTAAGTTCAAGTTGGAGAAGTCTGGTCTAGAGCCCATTCCTCTTATTAGAGACGGGAAACTGAGGCCCAAGCATTTGAAGGTTATGGACGGTGGTAGAACTTTGGCGTTTGGTGAGTGGTGCCAGCCTAGGCCTAAATGGGCGCTTCCACTCTTGTCCCAGCAGGTCAGTGGGTAGGGCTGCGGGAAGGATGGGCGCTGCAGGGGCTAGGCGCGCGCAAGGTGCTCGCGGGCTCTCTGGCCCAGCCGGGCTGGG
>NW_012104721.1:1323115-1345243 GCF_000951045.1 Mandrillus leucophaeus | reverse complement strand
CCCGCGCGCGACCCGCGCGACAAGCGCGACAAGGCGGTCCACGAGCGCGGCCACTGGAACAACAAGGTTGAGTTCGTGCTGAGCGTGGCCGGGGAGATCATTGGGCTGGGCAACGTGTGGCGCTTCCCCTACCTGTGCTACAAGAACGGAGGAGGTGAGGTGATAGGGAGGAGAAGGGGAGGTGGCGCCACCCGCCCGGTGGGGGCGGGGAACCAGGGGCTAGCGCGAGACCCCCTCCCGCGCCTGCGTGGAGCGGAACCCGAGCGGAGAACCTCGACTCCCGGCACCTGGCGCGTGAGCTCGTCCGGAGCGCGGCCCACCTGTGCCAGTGCGCACGCGCACGTGCCAATTCGCACCTGAGGGTTCCACCGGCCAGCGCGGGGACTTGCCCGCGTTCTGTCCTCAGCGTGAGATGCAGAGCGAGGCCAGGGAGCCCTTGCTTTGGTTACGCGCCCTGATGTTTCAGGCACTTGGCCCCTTTGAGCCTCAGCTTTCCTAACTGGGGAAAAAGGCCTGTGGAGAAGGGACTCCTGATGATCAAAGTGGTCTCAGTCTTTGCGCGCTTACTGAAGTGCCGAGCACCTTTGACCTATATCATCTCATCTCATCCTCTCGGTCACTTTCGTAGGCAGGGGTCTACCCATTTTGCAGATGAGGACACTGAGGGTCAGAGAAGTCTCACTCGACCAAAAATAAAGATGGGATTCTGATGTCAAAGGCCTTGTTTTAAACTGGAACTGGACTCATCACAGGGAGAACTTTTAGGCGAGGCATTGCTCGATGGTTTCCTGCCTAGTCTTTCGTCTACTCTTAAGCCCATTTTAGGGCCACTATTTGGGGCCCCTCTGGTGGAAGAATTGGCAACAAACAGTTTATTTTACGGGTCTGAGAGTCACCCACGACAAACAGCAACACTGGTTTAATGCTGATGCTCTGCTGTAGAGATGTAGAAGGGCAGAGGGAAAGGATGGTGACGAGAGAGTCCTTTCTAGTGACAGCCTCTCAAAGTCAGTTTGACAAAAGATGCAGCAGCGAATCCGTAACTCTCCCAGCTCAGGGAAGGGGCTCCAGCCTTCAGGACCCCCTCCTGTCATATCAGCAGGACAGCTGGGCTGGTCCATGGCAAGGGATCTTATAAAACCTCCTTCGGTGGCACAGTTTCTCCAAGGAAGAGCCTGTATCTGTATATTCCCTCTTCTCTTTCCTGTGCCCCTGCCCCTCCAGCAAATTCCCAAACCCCAGCGAAGGTGGCTCAGAAGTTGGCTGGCAGGGACCGCGTTGTCTGAGCAGAGCAGGACTTCCTGTGCGAGCAGCTGCCGGGAGAGCGAGAAGGGTACTGCTTGGCCCAGGCCCTTTCTTTGGGGACATTCATCCTGAAGGCACAGGCTGCTCCAAGCCTGCTCTGCACTGGTAATGAAGTGGCCGCCGGTGTTGATGGCTTGGCAAGGGAGAGAGAGGGAGTGGACTTGGAGACCCCCAACGTGCCCTGTGCTCTCGGCTCTGAATCCCGCCTCTCTTTGCAGATTCAGCGTTTGTAAACTGCGTCCACTTGGAAACCTGTGGAAATCTAGGGTAGTCCCCGGGCCCAATTTTTTTTACCTTTTTTTTTTCCATACAGGAAATGTTGTGCCCAAACAAAAAGCATTCCTAAAAGCAGAAAACAGGGTAAATTGGGTTAATTACAAATTCTGTCACAGATTTTTTTTTTCTTAAAAAAAAGGATTGTAGTGAGTAAAGTTTTTAAAATGAGTCATTTTTTTTTCTTCTGATTTGTCAAGAGTTTCCATGAGATGCATAGATCTCCTGGTTTGATTGAGTTTATTATCCTAAGGATTAGTAGCTTTGTGAATACACAGGTCAAAAGGCTTTCCGAAAGTGTCATACGTTATACGTTAGATTCTAGAGGTTTCACAGGTAAATAACAGCATGTTAGGGGACCTGCTGCAACTGATTTTAATCACTTAGATTTAGATTCAGTAAACAGATCCTCTTATCTCCTTTTCCACACTTTTTGCTTTCTAATGTAGTTGGGATATCTGCTTCTCAACTGTTTACCTTTTAAAAAACGTCCATTCTGCCCTCCTTATAGATCCCAACAATAGTTTAAAGTATTTATTTCCCAATATGAAACTTTAAATTAGCTGCTTGCCCAGAAAAGCTAATACACTTTCAAACGCTGATAGATATGGTCCTGCTATCAGGATTGATCAAAATTGTTGCTATTAATCCTTGCAGTTAAGGAGACTTCATTTAGCAAAAAGCACTTTCAGTTAAAGCCTTCATTTGTGAGATCAGATGGTAGCAAATAGCATGTGTTTCCATGCTTTGTTATTAGACAGGAGGGACAGAATGAGGGATTTGGAAAAATCCCCATTCTGGGTGTAATAGTTCATGCTCACCTCAGTTATTTAATTTGTTTCACAGAAAGACCCAGGCAATGGGTATTGTGTTTCAAATGGAAACACTAATGCTTAGGGTAGTCTCTTCCTGGACCAATTCAAAGCCAGCCTTTGCTAGATAGATTCTTTTTGCAGACTCCTTGCAAGTTGACACCACACCTGGGCCTCATGTGTAGGGGTACTTAATTCTTTGAGGCCTGATATTGTTCATTGTATAATTCCCTGAGAATGCTCTTTATGACAAAGATTGTTTGCAGGTCACTTCCAAAGTAAGAGGGAGGGGTGCCCCTCACCTGGTCTGTTGAGGTCACTTTAAAATGAAAAAGGGTGCAACATTCAGGGAAGGAATGAATTTGACCCATGCTGGAGGATGAGATGTAATTTTTTTTTAATGAGCCAATGAAACAATTTCTTTTACATTATCATCTTAGCTGCATTACAATTCTATGAGGGAAGCAGTGCAGATGTTAAAAACTGAAGCTCCATTTTACAGATGGAGAAGTTGAGGCTTGGAGATGTAAGGTGGACTCACATAAACCTAGCCCTGTTTTCTGACTCTGGTCCTCATAATGGGAACTTGAACTCAAGTTCAAAGAACATCATGTCTGGCCTGTAGTAGGTGTTTATTAAAGAGTTCTTGTGCCAAGTATGAAACGGCAGGGACAGTTTTCATCTCATTCCTTTGCATCCTTACAGGGGCATTCCTGATTCCCTACGTGGTGTTTTTTATTTGCTGTGGAATTCCTGTTTTTTTCCTGGAGACAGCTCTGGGGCAGTTCACAAGTGAAGGTGGCATTACGTGTTGGAGGAAAGTTTGCCCTTTATTTGAAGGTATGTGTTGAGTTAATGAGAAAATAAAATTTTGCACAGGGAATGTAAACTGCAAAGGCAGATTGTTTTGAAAAGATAGACTCAAGTTGCTTCCTTTCTTTTGTCCCTTCAGGCATTGGCTATGCAACGCAGGTGATTGAGGCCCATCTGAATGTGTACTACATCATCATCCTGGCATGGGCCATTTTTTACCTGAGCAACTGCTTCACTACTGAGCTACCCTGGGCTACCTGTGGGCATGAGTGGAACACAGGTATGGCCCCATGGAGGTCTCTCTGCTGGTCCTGCTGGGTGACCTGGGATTGGGGTTTGTTTGTGCCCTCCAGGCCAGTCCTGGTCCCTGGCCTCTCATCAAGAGTCTAGTTTTCTAGGGTAGTCTTGCTGAAACAGGGGTCAGCTCTGCACCTGTTCTGGTACGTTCTGTGAGTTGCAGCCCTAAAGGCTGAGCTGAGCATTGGCCCGTAGACTGGCATGGTTAGGAGAATGGAGATGTTCTGTCTTCTGTCAAATGCAGAGACTGAACCCTTTGGGGGTAGCATGGGGGTGTGAGGAAGAACACTAGACTTAGACTTAGGGGACTAGGGCTCCAATACCAGTCTTGCCTCTAGTGTCAAGTTTTCCCCTGTAAAACTGGGGTTAGACCAGATCAAGGGCTGCAGACAGAGGACCTACAGGCCAACCAGGCTTTAGATCAGTGAATGGCAAACTTAAAAAATGGATTTGGTTGCCAAAATTTAGAAAGTTGGAAGACTTCACCTGAAAAATTCAGGTTTCCAGCCTATCTTAAAAACTTAAACAATCTGGTGACACCAGACCCACTTTCCTGCTTGACAGCAGTGGCTACAGCCAAAAGGTGGCTATTGCCTTCAATGACAAATCTGTCATTGAGTTACCACAAACCCCACCCAGCTCACTTTATTCATTTACTTTATCAATCCAACCCAGCTGACATTTGAATTTAACCCCCAACCCCACTCCTGCTGGAATGGATAATCTTTTAGATTATTTTTGATTCCGATATATTCTTTGTTTTTCCATATATCCTCCTATTAGCATTGAGTTTGATAATCCAAGGAAGGCATTTCCCTGCCCAATCCCTGTCTAAGCTGGCCATACTCACAGAAGACATCGCTAATCAATTGTAGCACTCTTTCCTTCTCAGTCTAGTCTTGGCCTTAGAACCCTTCTCCAATAGTGCTCCAGACAGCTGCTGCCTTTTGACTGGAATTGGCACACACACTTTGACCTGTTCACCATCCATATGATAACCTGTGTTAGATTGTGTCTGGAAGTGGCCTGCCATCCTGAGGGCTGAGATCCAGTAAGATTGGGTAGGATGTTGGTGACCAGTAGAAGGAACCGCAGGTGGTAGACCTAGAGATGCTGCAGTGTGGCTTCTAGCCCTATGCAATGCCTGACTCTGCCCTACTCCCCTACTCCCCCAACCCCTGGCTGTTGCATTTTGTGGAGCTTTTGCTGTTTCTCTCTTTAGGGCCCTAGTTTTTAACCTTCCTTTGGCCAGGGAACTCATAGAAATGTTTATCAAACTATAATTCAAGGACATTTTCTTGGAGGCCTGTGAGTCCTCTAGGATAATATAATTGTGTGTACTTATTTTGAGGATACTCTAAAAATATGCACATGTTCTGGATGGTCTGAGCAAACACCTTATAACTGAGGACAGTCAGGAGGTTCCAGTGGCTTACTTTATGCATGTTTGTAATTTAAGATGCATTCGTGGCAGATAGAATGATGGTGGCCAAGGGTAAAAGACCAGAAAGATTTAATTCATAAATAGAGCATTATTACTAAGTGAAGTCCAGTTGAGAATGCAACACACCATGGGAATGAAAGTTTTGCAGAAGTGTAACCAGAGGAAAATGGTGTAATCAAATCTCAAATAGTTCATGGAGGAATAAACCACCTGAACTCAACAGATTCTGCTTCTTATGTGTCAGTTTCATTTTTCTGTTGGGAAAGCAATATAATTTTACCAAATGGCATTATCCTATGCATCTATTTTCTGTTATCACTTTAAATTGTGTTGGTTCTGTAGTTTGCTTGGTATTTCATTTATACATTTGATTTGGCTTTTATAATTGTATGAATACTACAATCACAAAGACTTTATAACTCATTGTTTATTTGTACGTGGTTAAATATTTTAATAAAAATAACTGGTCAACTTGGGTGTCCAAGAAATTTTTTTTTTAATCTAGGAAGAAAAAAAGAATTGAGAAATCCTATTTTAGGGAATCTGATAAAAGTCAAGGTCTCCTCTCTCCAGAAAAAGGCACAGGACACATTCAGAAATCTTGCTTATAATTTCAGGTTTCCAGGCTCCTCTCAAGCCTGACTGAGGACCCACAGACCACCTCCTTTCAGAACATAGGTAGCGCTTGCCAAGAGGATCAACAAGCAGGCAGACAATCTGGATTTTCCCCAGTGGACTGCAAACCTCTTTCTTCAAATGGTTTGCAATCCCCTTTCTCTAAAGGTGTGTGAACACTTGCAATGTGTGAACCATCACATATAGGAGGTGATTCCTGCCTGCAGAGATTACAGATGTGATTTGGAGCATTCATACGTATGTGAGATGGAAGACATGCAAGAGTGAAGCCAACCAGGCACCTGCTTCGTGCTGGCCATGGTGCAGGGTGCAGGGGCCTCTGAGGTGAATGGATACAGGAGGCCTTGCCCTTGGGGAGCTCATGGTCTGGTGCCCCAGGTGTCTCTAAACAGAGGGACATGGGTCCCATGGTGGTGGACTTTTCTGGGCAATACCCATGGCAAAGTAGATGGAGCCCTGGCTGGAGTTTATTTCAGTTCTATCCACAACTGGTCAGTGACTTTATATAGGAGGAAAATGGTATAGGTGGGGGTCCCTTGACATTTCTGAACCTTAGATTCTTCTTCCTCAAAATAAAGGGAGTTGGAGCAGGTGATTCCTTGGAGGGTCTTTGAATTCTTGCTTTCTTAGATTTCAGGGGAGGGAGGTTGGGGAAGCCCTCCTGGAGGGAAGGGTTAAGGCCCAGGGGCACTGGGCCTTGAAGGATGAATACTAGGTTGCTTTTACTTGAGATTAAATCTCCCTGGGACATCAAATTTCATGAAATGAGAAGAGGCATTCAGTAAATCCTTTCTGATTGACTGGATCGAGTGAGGGAATGATGAAGAAACCAGGGATTCTTGACATATGTTGGCTCACACCATTTCCTCCAATCATCACATTTTGATGAGACAGCTGTGGCATTAGCCCCTTTTCACATAAAGTAAAACAGTCTCAGCTGCATTACTGCCCCAAGGTCACCATGCATGATCCATTCGTTTAGTCCTTCTATTCCACTAGAGCCCTTCAGCCAGACAACTAAATGCTACTGATGGGCCTCAGACAGGGAAGTGGAAAAAAGAAAAGAAGATTTGGGAACAAGGGTAGAGGAGATGGTTTGATAGGGAGTGTTGGTTGGGAATGGGAGAGAGAAGGTCCCCTTCCCCATAAACTTTTCCTCCTGTTCTAATCAGTCCAAACCTCTTAACTGTTTGTAAAATATTGATTTTCCCCAATGCCCTTTGACGCATGTTTACTTGGAGCGGCTACATGAAAATGCCTAGTTGCACATCCTAAATGTTTTTCAGGATTCAGCTTTCATGGAGGTTAATTTTCTTCTATTTCTTGTCTGTTTCCACTGTAGAGAATTGTGTGGAGTTCCAGAAACTGAATGTGAGCAACTACAGCCATGTGTCTCTGCAGAATGCCACCTCCCCCGTCATGGAGTTTTGGGAGTAAGTGGAGAAGAACTTGTCTCCTTTGGCCTATGGGGGCTCTGTCCTGGTTCTGCTCACTTGGTCTTGCCCGTATTCCTGGAAAAAGCCTGATCCTTCATTCCAGCCTGGCACTTCCTGGCTTCTGTGAGCATTCGACGGCTTCGGAAGCAAGAGTGCACATCTTCAGAGGTTTCCCAAAGGGGCAGCTGAGAGAAATGTTTTCTTGTTCTTTGATAACATGTCAGCGTGCATAGTTGCTTATTAGGGCAGGAAGTGCTTAGTGAAAGGATAGACAGTTTAAAAATTCATTTTGAGCAAAAGAAGAGATGCAGCCTGTTTGCAATAAGCTAAGTCAAGAGTGTATTTAGCCTGGAAAGCGTAGATCTCTAGGGGGGATGGATTAGCTTTCTTTCAGTAGCTGAATTGTCATATGGAAAGGAAGGAGATCAACTTTAATGGATAGAGATTATAAAGAAGCAGGTTTTAAATGTGCGTAGGGAAGAGCTTGGTCTCACAGCATTGCATTGTCTGAAAGTACTTCAGAAGGTTGTGAGCACCTGTCCCTGGAAGTTGACCAGTATAGGGTTGCCAATCATTGTTGGGGGTGTGTCTGAATCCACTGAAATTGTAAGTAGTACTTGTGTGGATGGGCATTTTCCCAGAAATTGGCCTAGTTTTATCAGAGTTCCAAAGGATCTGTGACCCTCACAGGTCTGCCGAGTGTGGTTGTGTACACTGCACACTGAACAACCCAAGGGGTCATAATTTACATTATGAAATATACATTCCAGAATTGTGTGGTGCCCGACCTGTATAACCATACGCAGTGGCCCTGACTTGCAAGTTTGTTATAAAGGTAGAAGGATCCCTTGCCCCAGGTATTGGAGAGAAGTTTCCTGTATGGGTCAAAGGCTGGACTAAATGCTTTCTGAAGCTTTGCAATCTAAAAAGTCCTGGCTTCATTGAAGAAGCCTCCATTACTCTGATGATGATTAATAGTAGTGTATGTGTGTGTGGTGGGGCAGTGATTTATGAGTGATTTTTATTCTCTTCCCAGATACCATTCATCTCCTGCCCTCTCTAGAGGTCATTATGCTGAATTTAGATTTACCACTCTCATGTACATCTTTATACTGGCGTATATATATCCCAAATAGCACCTAGGTATTTCTTGCATATTTTTCAAATTTTATGTTACTAGTATCTATTACTTACATTTTCTATAACAACTTTATTTCTTTTCTCAATATTGGTTCTTAGATGTATCCATATTGGCACATGTAGCTTTGGTTCTTTCATTTTTCTACCAGAGTATTTCATTGTATGAATGGCCTATATTGTATTTATCCAGGTCCTCTGATGGGCATTTAGACTATTGCCCATTTCTCACTATTATTAAGTACACTGAGTAAAAATGTCTAGTCTGTTCTTCCTTGAGTGGAATTGCTGGGTTGTGGCATACATGCGTTGTCGGTTTTATCATATAATGTAAAATTGCTTTAGAAAGAAATTAATCTAGGCCAGGCATGGAGGCTCACCTCTGTAATCCCAGCACTTTGGAAGGCCTAGGTGAGCGGATCACCTGAGGTCAGGAGTTTGAGGCCAGCCTGGCCAACATGGTGAAACCCTGTCTTTGCTAAAAATACAAAAATTAGCTGGGTGTGGTGGTTCATGCCTGTAATCCCATCTACTCAGGAGGTTGAGGCAGGAGAATCGCTTGAATATGGAAGGGGAAGGTTGCAGTGAGCTGAGATCACGCCACTGCACTCTAGCCTGGGCGACAGAGCGAGACTCTGTCTCAAAAAAAAAAAAAAAAAAAAATTAATCTAATACACTCCAAGCAAGAGTTTGTGAGAATTTCTATAGCTTCACATTTTGGACAGCACTTGGTCTGTTCAGTTTTTGTTTTGCCAGTGTAATGGGCATTAAATGATATCTTAATTCACATTTCTGTGATTACTTGTGAGGTTAAGCACCCTTTCATGTTTTGTTTTGTTGTCTGTTTTTTGCTATTTGATTTCTGTACCTGTGAACTTCAGGTTTATATTATTTTCTATTTGGATTGTTTGTCTTTTCTTACAGATAGAAATTGTTGATACATTCTAGATATTATCTTTTCCCAGTGTGTGGCTTTTCTTTGTTATTTATGGTATACCGAAGTTTCCATTTTACTGAAGTCGAATTTGTCAATTTTTCTTCTGGGTTTGCAGAGTTGGTGTCTTATTTAAGATATATTTCCCTACCCCAAAGTTGAAAAAATTTTCCATAGTTTCTTCTAAGAGTTTTACAGTTTTTTGGGTTTTTTTTTTCACATTTAGGAGTATAATCCATCTGGAATTTTATGTTTTTAATGTTGTTTTAGGTAGAAATCCAGGTTTTAATGGATAAATAACCTATTTTCCCAGCAGGAGTTACTGATCATTCATTCTTGTCTGATTTGTAGTGCCATCTTCTACACATAATTTCCTTTAAGCACAAGTCTGTGTTTGGGCTCTCTGTTCTGTTCCATTGGTCTCTTTGTCTCTGTGCCCATACCACACCTATAGTTTTTTTGTAAGCCTTGAGCCTGTAAGGCAAGTCTCTCACTTGTTCTTTTCCAAAATTGTTTTAGTCTTCTAAATGAATGTCAGAATCAGTTTGTTGAATTAAACAAGAACAGCAATTAAAAAAAAACTCTGTGAGAGTTTTGATTAAAAGTCTATTGAACTCATGGGTTAATTTGAGAAAATTTGACATCTTTATGATCCAACCTCTCTGTCTATGGACATGGTATAGCTAGTTCTCCATTTGTTTACATCTTTTAAAGTGCTTTATAGAGTAGTGCTACTTAAATGTGGTCTACAGAGTAGCAGTATTTTAATCACCTGGTTACCTACCCCAGGCCTACTGAATCATAGTCTCAAATCCATCAGATTTGTACTTGAAAGGAGACTTCTGTGCTGGGTGGGCCTTTGTGGTCTTTCCCAGTCTCATTGGGCTGAGGTTTCCTGGAAGAATGTCAGAGACTTGTATTGGACCTGCACATTTGGGGTTCTGCAGAACAGTTTCTGTGCTCCTTTAGAGAATTCACCCTGAAACTCCAGACTGGACAAGGTCTCTGTGTTAGTTACTGTTGTTTTTGCACCATTCATTTCCTTTGTAACATATATGGAAAACCTTAATTAAATCATTATTTGTATAATATTTGTTCGTTGTCTATATTCCCCAACAGGCAATCATGAAGCGGCACCTTGTCTGGTTTTACTCATCATTGCCAGGCTATGGAAGGCCCTCTGTGAATATTTATAGACTAGATGGACGGATGAGGAAGGCAGACAGGCAGGCAATATGTCCTAGAAAATACTATATGAGAAGAGTCAAAGTGGGCTCTGGCAAGAACACATGCTGTCATTAAGCCTCTCACCCAACAGCATTGATTAATTCCAGGACCCCTTTGCAATATCCATATTATCCATTTATTTGGACACCAAGGGCAGGCAAGGGCAGTTTGTCTGCATGCTCATCAGTATGGACCATCCTGCCAGCTACTTGGTTACTCAAGATGAAAGTTCATGAGAAAATGAACCCATGGTTCTAGTTTTCTATTCAGATTGCATCTCTGTCTGTATCATCCATGCAGTGTTGAATCCTGTATCCTAAAAGTACTCAAATACTAGTGGGACACACACCCCTTCATACAATTATGCTTTTGTCAGACACCTCTAATTCTTCTTTACCCCTGAGCTGAGATTGGAATATAGAGATTGTGTGAGATGTTCATATCATCCTATGAAAAGCTTTTGAGCCATCTAAGTTTGAGAAGGGATGAAAGCTGTGTCCTTCAGTGAGAATATCCATTTACCTTTGCTGAACCCAAATTCCCAAACTTATTTTCCTATGGACTAAATTAGAATCCCTTCCCTCTCTCTGACCCTGCCCCAGTGTACTCCACCCCCTGAATGCTCGCATTCCGCTAAATGCAGTCTGGGAAACATTTTGCTAGGAATAAGTTCTTCCTTAAATTCAGCCAAAAGTTGATTTCTGGGGCTCTGATATAGCATACCTAATTGCTTTTCTGTGTGACAGCACTCTTCAAGTATTGGATCAAGCTTCCTCAAAAACATTTCTTCATCTCTCTTTGTTGTTTCCTTGTGTGTCTGGTTTCATGGGATCCTGTTGTCCTTTTCATACTGCCTCCAACTCCAGGGACTTCAGTGAAGGCCACATTGCTCAAAGTAGACTGCCTAGGCTGTCTGTTATTATAGTTCATTCATTTGACAAACATCTGAGCTCCTGGTACACATAAGAAAGACACGGTGTCTTATTTAGGGGAAGCAAAGATGGAAGATGAGGTTCTAGTCTCTGGAAGCAGAGGTGAGACAAGCCCACAGATAACCTTAAAATCATTTACAGGGCACTACTTCTCTGCCTGCATCTGGCCATGGCTTTGCCTTGGCCATGGGCACCTGGCCTGCCCACCCCCATCTTGAAGTGTCAATTCCCTTTTCAGATGTAATTAAATTTGCTGGCTTAGCCCATGAGAGAAGCTCGGGCCCTAGATCAGTCCTGGATTCTGACTCTTATGGGGGGTCCTACAGGGCCAGGGCTGCTTGTCTTCCTAATGTCAGGCTTCAAAATTAGGCCACCCTCGTTTCCCTTAGTAACCCATTATGCATCTGGCATCCGTGCATTTATCTAAATGTGTCTGCAGTTCTAAATTTTGAGCCTGTACCCTCTGGTGGGATTGAATGCTATTTAGTGCATAACCAATATTGTGGCATCAGATGGACATTGATTCATCTTCACTTCCCTTTCTCAAGCCTCCAAGTCCTGTTAGTCCAGGGTTGGGGGAGCAACTCCGTTCTTGCTATGTATACAACCAAAATTGTTTTTGCGCAGCGTCCATTCAGCAAGCACATGTTGAGCACATATTGTGTGCTGGGCCCAAATTAAGCTCTAAGGGTATTCAGTTCTATTTATTCAGAAGGATGAGGCCTTATTTTTCTGGTTTATCTTCACTGGAGGAGTTTTGTTTTTAGTGTTTATTTTTGAGTCACGTGGATATTTTAATTGATTTTCTTTGGACATGAGATTTGGGATCAGAGGAACTAGAGTGAAGGTTGGTTCTTTCTGTGGGACTGGGGTGACTCCCTGCCTCTTTCCCAGGCCTGTCTTCCCCTCTGCACATTACTCTCCTCCACACTGGCCTTCTTTCTGTCCTTCTTTCTGTATATTCGGACATACGGGCCTTGTCCCAGGGTCAGTCTCTTGGCTTTTGCTTTTCCTTTTGCTAGAAGATTTCTCACCAGATCCTGTGTGTCTGGCTCCTTCTTACCATTGAATCTTAATTCAAATGTCAATGTCATATGGGGAGCCCTCCTTGACCATGCCCATGGAATCTGCACCCCAGTCCCTCTCAACCCCATCACTCTTTCTTAATGCCCCATCACTCTTTCTTAATAGTTCTTATATTATCTGAAATCCTTGTATATTTATTTGATTATTCTGTCTTTCTCCATCAGAATTTAAGTTCCATGCTGGCAAGGACGATATCTGTTTTGTTCATTATTGTCTTGCCAGCACATTTTAGGTGCTCAATAAATATTTGTTGAAATGAATGAATGGAAGAGTGAATGAATGAATGTTTCTTACCCCCTTGGATCTCAGTGTCCACATCTGTAAATTGGAAATGACGATAACACCTACCTGAACACCCACCTGCAAGGCTGAGATGAAGATTGAATGAATGAGACTTCTCCTGTAAGAAGCCCAGCCCATCTTAAGCTCTTTGGAAAGGTTTTAATATGTAAATAGATTTTTGCAATTGGTTCTCCCATATGTGAAATGGGGTTAACTCTGTTCCTTGCCTTACCAACCTCTCCGGGCTGCTGTGAGGATTAAATGAGATAACACATTCTGAGAACTTTGATGGGTCATAAGTGGGGTGCCTGTGTTAGTTCTGGCTACTGGAGGCACAGGGTTCCTTCCAGCCCCATCTCTACAGGTACAGAGTCATGGTTGGGCCCAAGCTGCCAAGGCCTATGCACAGTTGGTCTGTTTGCCTACAATAGCCTTCCTGCCTCCTGATTCAGCATCAGAAGTGCCCTTCAGACCCTTTCCTAGGTCAGCACTGCATGCTGTGTGGCAACATCCTGTTCTGCTAGTTTGGATTACCTGGCCCCACCATACCCCCAACACATCACCCCATAGCTAAAGTGCAGATTTCAGTGGCAAGTTCTAGAGCCCAGTTTAAGCAGCTGCCCCTTCCACCTGTCAGGTGTGTGACCCTGATTAACCTGTAGAGCCTCTGTCTGCTCCTCTGAAAACGGGATGACATATGGTAAACGTACCCACCCCGCTGTCAAGAGCATGGAATGAGATGATGCTTACAAAACTCCTAGCATGTGGTAAGTGCTAATAAATAGTAGCTGTTTTTACACAGGAGACTTTATCCAGATCTCTACAAGTCTGTGTGGATTCTTTTTAAGATTCTTTAGAGAGGGCTTATCAAGCAAGGCCTTGTTTTCCCCTCACAGTAGGCATGGTGAGCTTTCTCAGTGCATTTTTTCTTCACTTAATTGTTCTTTTGACATTTTTCTAAGTAAATACTGGGTGCTGGACATCTTATAAGTAGCCAGAAAGATGAGGAGGACACTGGCTCTCCCTGAAGAAGCACATAGCCTGGCAGGGGAAGCTGGGAAGTAGGGGAAAAAAAAAAAAGAGTTTTTGAATTACGAGGTAACAGATATATCTGTAGGAGGCTTGCAGAGCGAGGCTGGGGAAACCTGGATACCTGGACTTTGGGGAAGGCTACATGGAGTTGGTGATACTTTAGCTGGGTTTTGCAGGATGAATAGAAGTTCTTGTGGTTGGCTATGGAGTGAGTAAGTGACATACCAGGTGGAGAGAATAAAAAAAGCAAGAGTGCAGAGATCTGAAGTTGTGTGTTGCAGCTTATGGATTTTACCCACAATGCTACTGCATTTAGATCCTAGGGGCTAAGGGTAGACTTTACTGAAGAGCAGGCAGGGGCCAGAGCATCTATGCACTTACAGGTCTTTATTGAGCACCTACTATATGTCAGGTCTCATTGCAGGTTCTGGAATGCAACATGAACAAAACAAAAACTCATCCTTACGGATCTGAGAGCACCAATAACCAAATAAGCAGAAAATATTGGATTAAGCTGAGTTCAGTTTCCTGAAGAAAAAGTCAGCAGAGTTAGAGGGCAGAAAGTGTCCGAGGGACAGCGAAGGCTTCTCTGAGGAGGTGGCATGTCAGTCAGGGAACTGAGAGAAGTGAGGGAGCAAGCTGTGTGGAGGTCCCAGGAGCTACAGGACCGAGGGAGCAGCGGGGGTGGTGACCCCATAGTGGGAGGCTCTTTGGGGAATGGCAAGGCAGTCAAAGAGCCTGGAGACGAGCATGAAGGGCCTCTGTACACTTCTAAAGGGTTTGCAGTGATTCTGTGGGATGCCTGCAAATGTTCTATTCTTAGAGTTGTGTAATCAGGCCTGAGGATAAGGCAGCCTCCCCAGGCTGCGGGTGGAGGCCATGGATGTGGTCCAGGTGCAGGAACCTAAGGCTCCTTCCTGCGGAGGTGGAAGCTGGGTGGTGGTGCCCTGCACTGTTGGGAAAGACAGGGTAGAAGCAGTCTTGCCATGCTTGCCCATAGAATACACTGAAGGGAGTAAGAGAACGGTCTCTCTGATGTATTAATTCCTCCATAGCCTCCCACTTGCTGTGAGGTCTTCTAACCTCATGCGTCCTCAGCGAACTTGTTCTGATGCAGGCAGATGGGCAGCTCTTAATCTGCCTGAACTCTCAAGGCCCCATTTTTTTTTCTAAACAACAGCAACAGAAGCCAATTTAGCAATAACCTGCAGCGCTGGGGCTGCACATAAGTTTTGTCCCCAAATCCTACTTCTGAAAGTTTATTCGCGATATGACCTCACTAGTTACATAGAACCTGCGCATGTCCTCAGCAGCACTGTATATGATAGTTAAAAACGACATGTAAAATGTTCTTAAATATGATACCAATTAGATAAAATTATACAACTGCTAAAAAAGAATTAGGCAGAAAATGTGTTGACACAGAGAAGCTAACAGTAAGTGAAAAAGGTGAGTTGTAGAATGTTGTGTATGATATCGTATGTAATACATGTGTTGTATATGCCTTTATAACCATAAACCATGTCTGGAAGTATACATAAGAAACTATTAACAGATTACCCAGGAGTGGGACTTGGGGGCAAGTGAGGTTATAGAGAGAGGCTTACTTTTTGCTTTGTACTTTTTTGTATTATTTAAATTAGAAACAAAACTAGGAACATGATTTCATAATTTAAAAAATAGGAGCCACAGGGTTAGTGAATAAGCTGCTATTTATCATAATGAACCCTCCTGTTTGTGTAACAAATCCCATTTACAGTAGTTTGTAGGCAGACATTGTGAAGAAACTAGTAGTTCTTTCTTTCTCCTATATGTGCCTACAGGCCCACAGAGATATCTAGCCCTGAAAAGTAAAATGAAGCTTGCTTTCTGAATGCTTCATCATTTACTGTTTCCTTCCAGTGAATGGAAGATTGTAACACAAAGGGGAGTTTGTAGGCAGACGTTGAGAAGAAGCTAGTAGAAGCTTCCACCTTGTTAATCTTTATGTATTTATTTGTTTAGTTACCATTTGTCTTGATATTAGTTCATTTAATTTTTTAAATGAACTAATGCCTGTAATGCAGGCAGAAGAAAAAAAATTCAATTTTACCATTAACTAAACATAATTTTGGAAACGCTGAGGGATTTCCCAGAACCTAAAACCAGCTTCTTGGCTCCTAGTGGCCCCAAGCAGCCCTGGTGCCCCAAACCCACCAACCAGCTGCCCCACAGAGGATCTCTTCTCTCAAGGAGAGGGCCGTTATTACTCCTCCCCACCAGGGAGGCGCTGGGGATCCTCGGTTAGGGTTTGGGGGAACAGGAAGAGGTCCCATTGAGGACACATACCAGACTTGTGCTGAGTAGAGGCTTAGGCCACATGCAGTACTCTCAGGAGATTCACCAATTCACCAAAGCAAACCCAGATCGACACTTTGTTGCCCTAACAGGGTGTTGTGACCTTCTTGTTTTAATTGTTGAATATTTAACTGATGTTAAAAATGGTGATTATTGGCCGGGCGCAGTGGATCACGCCTGTAATCCCAGCACTTTGGGAGGCCGAGGCAGGCAGATCACGAGGTCAGGAGATCGAGATCATCCTGGCTAACATGATGAAACCCCGTCTCTACTAAAAATACAAAATATTAGCCAGGTGTGGTGGTAGTGGGCGCCTGTAGTCCCAGCTACTCAGGAGGCTGAGGCAGGAGAATGGCGTGAACCCAGGAGGCGGAGCTTGCAGTGAGCTGAGATCGTGCCACTGCACTCCAGCCTGGGCAACAGAGCCAGACTCCATCTCAAAAAAAAAAGTGATTATTGTTGTAAGCAGTGAAAACACAATAGACATATAAATGGGATACGTTGGTATGTCAGATTAAATATAACCTATAAATGTGTCTCCCCTAGCCCTTTTCCCTAAGAGAGAACTCTGTTCACAGTTGAGTCTCCTCCTGCCCATATTTCCCTGTACTCTTGGTACCACTCCTCTTACTCTCCTTTTTGCGCTGTCTGTCAAAGCATACAAGTTCCCAGGTTCAGAAATTTAATTCTCCTCTTCCGTCGGTTCCCTTTCATAGAAACAGGTTTTCCAGTGGACATTTGATTTCTTTAGTGCAAGAGTGATCTGTGTCCTTTTTTGTAGAAAATGTAGGAAGTAGGTTTAAGTAAAAGAAGAAAATACAGCATACAACAGGATTTGGGTTTCCAAGCTGCTGAAGTAGGGAGGGGCATGCCAAGTCTGCAATTTCACTCCCTTGTCCCCAGCCAGACCCACCCTGGTGGCCATCCCTGAAGCAAGAGCCAGGACCCCTATCTGCCAGGCACCAAGAAGCACTTCTCCACTGCCAATTAAGTTTTTTTTTTTTTTTTTTTCTTGAGACAGAGTTTCGCTCTTGTCGCCCAGCCTGGAGTGCAATGGTACAATCTCAGCTCACTGCAACCTCCACCTCCTGGGTTCAACCAATTCTCCCACCTCAACCTCCCACGTAGCTGGGGTTACAGGCACTCGCCACCACACCTAGCTATGTTTGTATTTTTAGTAGAGTTGGGGTTTCACCATGTTGGCCAGGCTGGTCTCAAACTCCTGACGTCAGATAATCCACCCACCTTGGCCTCCCAAAGTGCTGGGATTACAGGCATGAGGCACCAAGCCTGGCCCACTGCCAATTAAGTGTAAGGGGTGGAGGCCTGAGGGAGAACCCAAGGTCTGTTTGCCTTAAACCATCAATGCCAGGGATGGCCTTCTGCCCAGAACACCTCCCCAGAAGGACCAATTAATGCTTCTAGTGATGACACCATCCGAATACTATACTGAAAGCCCTTCAGCCGAGAATCAAGGTTCTGCTTGTATGCACAGTTGTTGAAACGCTATTTAAAAGTGCCGTGCTGTGGTGTGGTGTGGGGACCTAGAGACTTGGGCTTTGGCGCCAGAAAGCAAGAATTTGAATCCTGCTGCTTCCACTTGTTGCTTAAATCTCTCTGCAATTCACTGTCTTTGTCTGCAAAATGGGAATAATTGTTGTTATAGCACTACTAGTAGTAATTGGGCTTAATAAATACTGAATAGCTGTGGTCGCCTGTTATTATTAGTTCTTGATCATTACAGTAAACATATTTGTGTATAAAATTAGCCAGATGGGTATTTGTATTTTTCACACTAGATGTCTTACAGTATAGAACAGGAAGCAGCAACTTACTGAACTGCAAGAGTTTTGTATGAGGTTCTTTCTACATCCTGATGGGTGCAATAGAGAAAAGGAAGTCACATTTGGTTACTAAGCACCTACTGTATACCCTGGCCCTGCACAGGGCCCTCTAAGCACATGACCTCATTTAACCCATCCACCCCGGTTATAAATGATGTGGTATCAGTATCTGAGTTCTCATCTCACACGGGGGATTCTGAGGACATGAGATACTAAGGGACCTGACCAAAATGCCTCTCATGGTGGGCCAGAGCCCGAGCTGGTCTGAAACCCAGCCACCTGCATCTCTCCGCCGTTCCAGGCTTCTTCCTGTGTGTGAAATATGGTCAGCTGCCTGCTTTATCCCAGGTGCAGAGTTGGACTGCTGTATGCCGCCTCTCTGCAGCCCCATGGATTCAGGCTCTGGAAAGAAGTTTTTTTTGTTTGTTTTTTTGTTCTTTGTTTTTCAGCAGATGGGGAATATATTTGATAGGAAAAGGGAGGAAGGGATGAAGGAAGAAACTCATGAGGAAGTTATCAACTGATGCTGGCCTCTAGTGTGTGATATGTGGCCCTCCAGCCAGTGGCACAAGGCACTGATGAGTGAATGATTTAATTCAGGGTCAGGAGCAGAATAACTTGACTAGGTTGTTTTTAATAAAACAATGAGGAAGTATATAAAACTCTCCAGGGTCACACATGCACACCCAAACACACACATCCCTTGCTTGTGCTTTGCACTCTTCTCACTAAGGGGCAGATGGAAGACATGCAGGATGGGGGAGAAGCACCAGAGCTGGGGCAACGTGACCTTTTCATTTAGGAATTGGGACCCTGAGCAGGTAATGCCGAAGCTCAAGATTCCTCCTCTGTAGAACGGGTGTAAATAGACAGCACTTAAAAGTGCAGTTGGCGTGAAGTGAGCTGTGGACAGTGTGACATTGCCGGTCAGCGGTAACTCCTCACAATCCAGTTCCCTTCCACAGACCTCCCATCCTCACTTTCATTTTAGAGCTGAGGTGGATGAAGTGACATTCCAAAAACAGGTGACCACCTGTGGTCTCCCAGTGGGATACGCCCAGACTGGGACCAGACATCCACTCCCCGCTCTGACCTCCTTGTGCAGGGCTGCTCCTGAGGCTCTCATGCCTATCCTGGCCACCACCCATCCAGGGCACACAGTGGCTTCTTGCAATCCTTAATGCAGACCACTTCGGAGGGGCCAGGGCACAGATGGGCCAGCTTTGAGCTTCTGGCTGCTCCTGAATGCAGATTTGCTTCCCCTTGGGCACGTGTGGGGAACCTGTGGGGCAGCAGTGACCTGAGTGGCATTTTTGAGCTGCTTGAGTCCTGGGAGGAGGAATAAGGGGCAGGAATCTGAGGACCCGGACCCCCGCTGTGGGGTGGGGGAGGCCCTTCCTGCCACCTGGGATCCACGTTCTGCAAGTGCGAATGGCTGCGTTATGACCTGTGGTGGATTCCTCACAGCTGCAGCAGCTCCTCTGTCTCTCACCTTCCCCTTATGCACTCTGCCTCGTGACCTTCAGGACCTGTGTTCACTTCTCCCTGTGAGGCCTAAGTTTTGAGGCATTTCCCTGGGTTCCTGCTCCTCTGGAAAGTCCCCACTTCTAGATTCACTTTCCTCCCTGTACTCTCTCCTGCTGCCGTCAGTCTCACCCTCCAGCCACAGAGGGGCAGCACAGGCATTAAACTTGGGATCAAGGAACAGGTTCAAGACCAGGCTCTGCTACCTACCGGTTATGTGATCTTGGACAAGGTAGCTATTTCTGTGGAGCCTGAGTTTCCTCTGAACAATGGGTGTGCAAGATAACACACGAAAGTGCCTGACACGCCTTCCCAAGTGTGTGTTCTCCAGGATGTTAGGAAGTATTGCTTTGGAAAAGCAGAAACAGGGATGGGAGAGGGGAGCCCTTCCTTCTTAACTTTTTAGAAAGTTTATTGTAGTTTACATGCCATAAAATGCACTCCTCTTAAGTGTACAGTTTTGAGTAAATTTACCAAGTGTGAAGCCCTCACCACGATACAAGTTTAGAGTGTTTCTATCCCCCGAATAAGAGCTCTCTGCCCATTCACCATTAATCTCCATTCCCACTTCCAAGCAACACTCAGCTATTTTTTTTATCTCTGTGAATTTGCCTTGTTCAGACATTGCATATAAATGGAACCATACAACTTGTGGTCTTTTGTGATTGGTTTCTTTCGTGTAGCATAACACTTTCAAGGTTTATCTATGTTGTAGCATGAATCAGTACTTCATTCCTTTTTGTAGCTATATAAAATACTGTTGCATGGATAGACCATATTTTGTGTATCCATTCATCAGTTGATGAACATTTGGATTGTTTCTACCTTGGGTTATTACAAAAAATGCTGCCATGAACATTTGTGTACAAATTTTTGTTTGAACATATGTTTATTCTCTTGGGCTTATATCCAGGAGTGAAATTGTTGGGTTTTGTGTTTAACTTTTTAAGAAAATGCCAAACTGCTTTCCAAAGTGGCTGAACTATTTTGCATTCCCACCAGTAATATATCAGGGTTCCATTTCTTCACATCTTCACCAACATTTGTTGTTGTCTGACTTTTTGATTATAGCTATCCTAGTAGGTGTGAAGTGGTATGTCTTGTGGTTTTAATTTTCATTTCAATGAGGAACACTTCTCAATAAATTTGAGAAACATTGAGTTAGATAAAGCTATGCAAATGTTGTTTCAGGACTTCTCAGAGCCTTTAATATTCTGCTAAGCAATGAACATCTCTAAGAAACTCTAGTGTGCAGTAGTTTCTCAAATGAGAGCCCAGCCTGACCTGGGAACTCAGGACATTGGAGGATTAGTGTTCTTTGGGAAGCATTAGCCTAGGACAGGGGTCAGCAAACTACTGGCCAAATCTCAGCTGCTGCCTGTTTTTGTAAATAAAGTTTTATTGGAAGAAAGCCACACCCATTCATTTACAAATGACATGTGGTTGCTTTCACCCTGCAGGAATAGAGAATAGTTCGGACAGAGACTGTATGCCTTGCCCTTTACAGAAAAAGCTTGCTGAGCTCTGGCCTAGAAGTCCCTGGTACACAGTGAGGTGCTCTTTTGCTTAGCGTGAATGGCAGAAGGGGCTGGTCCTGGGGTTGGGGTGGGGACCAAGGAAGCACTTGTGAGGCTTAGTGTTATTTGAGCTGGTGCTTGAAGGATGGTTAGAATATAGATAGCTGGGGAGAATTGGGAAGGATGTTCCCAGCTGAGGGAATCATGGGAGTGAATGCTGCAATGTGAGGAAGTGCAGGATGTTTGGGGACTGATGGAGTCTGGTGTGTGGACAGAGAGTAGGATTTTGCAGGGACAGAGGGAATTGGAGAGGTAGCTCCAGTCCCCTTAGGCCTATGTCGGTCCCTGATTGCACTCCCTGGCTCCCCAGGGTCCTGGCTCCACTGACACCCATAATCACACAATTCCCCGTCTTTCCCAAGACAGGGCAGTGATTCTGAGCTCTGCCTCTGACATTGAACCGATATGGCTTCAAGATCTGTCCCCACTTTCTGGGCATGTCACCTGCCTGAGCCACACTTTCCTTATCTGTAGAGTGGGAATAATAGCTGTCCTCGCCTGAGAAGATGCAGAGAAGGTCAGATCAGATTTTACACATGGCATGGTGAGCAGGTGCGAAATGCAAGCTGTAACTATCCTTGTTGATACCTTTATACCCCTAGACAGTAAGTTCCCTAAGGTGGAACAGCCTGCTTATTCATCACTGTAGCGTGGACTGAATGAGTGTGTGATGCAGAGGCCTGAAATTCCTGCAGAGGAGGCCTGGCTGAGTCCCTGGCTTGGTTTAGGGGCCCCTGCTGTGGACTCTGTCGGAGTCCCCCGTGAATGTGGAGAGTGCAGGGGACTGTACTTCTTTCTTCCTGGAGAAGTGAGAGCAGACTCCCCAAGGCAGTGGCCAGCTCCCCGGCAGGGGCCAGGAAAGCACATTTGTTTTGGTGATGGGCCTTTTTTGGTTTGTGTGTTTGTTGCTTTGGGAGACCAGCAGGGCTATTTATAGCTCAGCCCCTCAGCGCCAGCTTTTAGGGCGGTCTCCAGGGCCCTGGCAGCACTTTCCTCGGTGGCAGGTTAAAGAAAGGTGATCTGTTTGCCGGCTCCGTGCGCGACATGAAGATGAGGCCACCCCAGGCTGGGCTGGGAGCTGTTCCCACGTGGCCCTCCTGGGTGCCAGGCTGGAGGGAGTTCTGCTCCAGCTCTGCTCTCCGTGCAAACCAGCCCTTGTGCTGGGAGCCGGAAGCTTCAGGTGGGACGCTGTTTCCTTCT
>NW_012104721.1:1322354-1323065 GCF_000951045.1 Mandrillus leucophaeus | reverse complement strand
ACTTCACTCCTGCTCAGCCTAAAGACCCACCCTACCCATCCAAGGATCCGTGGTGTGAACCTGGTGTCAGCCTAGCCCTGGCTCTTTCCTGCCGCAGCACTTTCCTCGGTGGCAGGTTAAAGAAAGGTGATCTGTTTGCCGGCTCCGTGCGCGACATGAAGATGAGGCCACCCCAGGCTGGGCTGGGAGCTGTTCCCACGTGGCCCTCCTGGGTGCCAGGCTGGAGGGAGTTCTGCTCCAGCTCTGCTCTCCGTGCAAACCAGCCCTTGTGCTGGGAGCCGGAAGCTTCAGGTGGGACGCTGTTTCCTTCTCTCCAGACTCAGCAGCTGTGTGTATGTGAGCTGCCCAGAGGGAACAGACATGGGATTCCAGCCACTATCCTTTGACCATCAGGCACAGGAGAAGGCCTGAGTGAGAGACACCCTCTCAACCTTGGGCTCACTTTCTGGTGTAGCCAGAAGTTCTTGGCATCAGAAGAACTTGGTTTCAACTCTCAGTCTGGGGCAGGGCATGGTTGGCTCACACTTGTCATCCCAGTACTTTGGGAAGTCAGGATAGGAGGATCACTTGAGGTCAGGAGTTCAAGACAAGCCTGGCCAATATGGTGAAATCCTGTCTTTATTAAAAATACAAAAATTAGGCAGGCATGGTGGCAGGCACCTGTAGTCCTAGCTACTCAGGAGGCTGAGGCAGGAGAATCACTTGAACCCG
>NW_012104721.1:1321435-1322304 GCF_000951045.1 Mandrillus leucophaeus | reverse complement strand
ATTTGTTGTTGTCTGACTTTTTGATTATAGCTATCCTAGTAGGTGTGAAGTGGTATGTCTTGTGGTTTTAATTTTCATTTCAATGAGGAACACTTCTCAATAAATTTGAGAAACATTGAGTTAGATAAAGCTATGCAAATGTTGTTTCAGGACTTCTCAGAGCCTTTAATATTCTGCTAAGCAATGAACATCTCTAAGAAACTCTAGTGTGCAGTAGTTTCTCAAATGAGAGCCCAGCCTGACCTGGGAACTCAGGACATTGGAGGATTAGTGTTCTTTGGGAAGCATTAGCCTAGGACAGGGGTCAGCAAACTACTGGCCAAATCTCAGCTGCTGCCTGTTTTTGTAAATAAAGTTTTATTGGAAGAAAGCCACACCCATTCATTTACAAATGACATGTGGTTGCTTTCACCCTGCAGGAATAGAGAATAGTTCGGACAGAGACTGTATGCCTTGCCCTTTACAGAAAAAGCTTGCTGAGCTCTGGCCTAGAAGTCCCTGGTACACAGTGAGGTGCTCTTTTGCTTAGCGTGAATGGCAGAAGGGGCTGGTCCTGGGGTTGGGGTGGGGACCAAGGAAGCACTTGTGAGGCTTAGTGTTATTTGAGCTGGTGCTTGAAGGATGGTTAGAATATAGATAGCTGGGGAGAATTGGGAAGGATGTTCCCAGCTGAGGGAATCATGGGAGTGAATGCTGCAATGTGAGGAAGTGCAGGATGTTTGGGGACTGATGGAGTCTGGTGCTGTCTCTTATACACATCTAGATGTGTATAAGAAAGACATGTAAGACAGCTTTGGGGTGTGCATTTACTGTAGCTTTAATTTGTTAAGAAAGGAAAGTGGTGGGTGATGCTAGGGTTATGGAGGAAT